>NW_025091232.1:0-11441 GCF_018404265.1 Aspergillus viridinutans | reverse complement strand
CTATGCCTTTAAGCTCTATAATATTAGTACTATAGGTCCTACTCACCTATATATCACCCTATTCTTTAATAGTGGTATTAGGTAGACTACTAGTTATAGAATTATTATTACTTATACCAGGCTGGGCTACTATACTATCTAGATCTATGCTATTCTTATCTAAGGTCCTACTCACCTATATATCATCCTATTCTTTAATAGTAGTATTAGATGAACTACTAATTATAGAATTATTATTACTTACCTAAGGCTGGGCTACTGTGCCATCTAGATCTATGCTATTCTTATCTAAGGTTCTACTTATCTATATATTATTCTGTTCTTTATCAGCAGTATTAGGTAGAGTGATTATAAGGTTATCTAGTACTAGTACCTAATACCTATTCTATAAGATATACTTCAGAAGTCTTTGTATAAATAGACTAGGGTTCTATTTTCTTTTTAGGTAATCTATTATCTTAAAGTTACTAATAATATAGAGTGTGTATTTTATATAGTTTAGAGTAATATTAAGATAATTACCCTTATGCATAAAGCCCAGGGAGGAAATAATAGTAAGGTTAAGTATAATAATATTTAACTCCCTATCCTAAAAGGAGTTAATAGTCTTGACCTATATAAGAGATAGCTGCAGGGTGGGCTACTATTAGTATAGTATAGTAAAGAGTACCTAATATTCCCTAAGCTAGGCTTAGTACAGGGTAAGAACTGTAATTTCTATTAGGTTAGTAACTTTATAGGTTAGTAAGTAAATTATAAGCACAGCAGTAATACTATAATAGGCTATATTAAGATAAGAATGCTGCTAGGTATTATAGTGGTTAATGCTGTCCTTTATATTAAGGAATACTATCTAGCCTAAGTAGCTAAGTATGTGATGATTAAATAAGATGACCTAGCAGGCTAGCTTATAGGTCTGGTTAGCTATAGTATAACTTATCTATAGCTAGCTATTATAAAAGACTAAACTAACTATCTATACTATGCTCTTATGTATTTAGTGTTACTCTATAAGTATAATAGTATCTAGACCATTCTAGTAGAGCTAAGAGAATAGTAATATCTAGAGCTAGTCTATAAGAGGGTTCTGCTTATAGGATAAGACTACTAGAGGACAGAGCTGATGGTGATCACTAATAAGGATAAATATATTAGGATTAAAGAAGGCTAATATAGGCTATAGCTCAGGCTTAGTAGCATAAGCAGCCTTATTAACTAAGATAGCTTAGGGCTATATATTATTCTATATAGCTATCTCACCAGCTGCATATAAGATATATATAATAGTATCTACCCAGGTAAGCACTATATTATATAGTTCCCTGCTCTAAGTATAAAAGTCCTTCTATATTTTATTATTAAACTCCTCTCCTATCTAGTAAAGTTGATAGTGCGCACAGAAGGAGGTGAATATATCTAGTTTTAATTATAGGGCTAGAATAAGATTAGAAAGTTAAAGCATCTAATAACTAATACTTAGCTTAATCTACTTTACCTAATAGTCCTTTACACCCAGCAGCTGCGTAGTTTAGGCCTATTAGAATTTAAATAATATCTATGCAAGGGTAACTTACGCAAGAAGGCTGTTATTATAGGTTAACTAATTATTTATGATTATAGGTGGTCAGGTATTAGCTAGGTGGGGGTGCTACTTCTTTACTAGTATTAATAGAAGATCCTTCTCAGTGCTGAGCGCATAGCAACAGATAATAATTATCTTATAGTTAGGAATATACTATAACCAAGCTTCCTTAATCCTAATAGCAAGATTATTAACTATATTATTAGATAGTGCTAAGAGCATGACCTAATGCTATCTACTAGTATAATAATTATTATATATAAGGAATAAGAGAAAAGCTTAGACTGCCCAGTAGGTTTTTCCAGTGCTAGGGGGCCTCTGGATAAGACTAAATCTACTAGATAGGGTGCAGAGATATATAAATATAGCTTACTATACCTAATTAAACTAAAAGTAATGGAAGAGATTAGAGAAGTCATCTATAATAGTCTAATATATATTAACTAGTTATAAATAGAGGAAGTTATTATTTAGTAGAGTTAACTAAGTTAACACCTTCTCTATATACTTGTTCTCTAGCTCTCACAGGGCAGTAATCTACTAGTAGAATAGTTTATTAGATACTAAGATATTTATAGCCACCTTCTATAAGACTCTTACTATAAATTAAGCCCTGGTGTTCTTAATAGCACCTAAAGCATTAATCTTAATTACTAAGGGTTTTAGGTTATTATTAAAGTGCATCTATTCCTGGTTCTCCTTATCCTAGGGTTAAGTAAGGAGAATTATAATAGCCTTAGGAGGGGCAATTAGTAGAGAGTTAATAATATATATATACTAGTTAGTATATAATTCTGATTCTTTAATATTAAAGTTCACCTTCATCACATTACCAGGCTATAGGTTAAGGTAGAACTCATCAGGGAGCTTAAGAAATCTAATATACTAATATAAGCCTGCCCATAGTATCTTAACCACCTTTATAATTATAATTATATTAGTAAGGGACTTTAGCTACCTATCTATATACTTATGCTTATAAATTAGGCTATAGCCTAGGAGAGTGATATACTCCTCCTAACTAAGAAAGCTAGGCTTTATAGATTAGGTGATAAGCAGATAATTATCCTAATTAGGGTAGTCCCTAACCTAGAGGAAGACCTTACTTAGGTATCCTAGATACTAATTATAGAGTAGATCTTTATTTATGTCCTTAGATAGCTATATATTAAGCTAAAGGAGTATCTTATCTACTTTATAGCCCTAGATAAAAAACCTTAGCTACTAATTACCTAGGTACTAGTGGATTTAAGTAATTAGCACATCCTAGTTACTAAAGGAATAGTGGTAAAAGAGGTTAGTAGTATGCATAGATATATTAGGGTGCTAGGATATAGTAATTATCTAGATAGAATAGTTATTAATAGCTTTGCTTAGGTAACTATGCTACTTATATAGTAAGGGGTAGGTAATAATAGCTCCTATAGAAGGATTCTCTTTACCTATAGTAATAATAAGCTAGGCTTAGATTAATTTAATATAGAAGGCTATTAGGAATATATAGCCTATAGTAAGTATAATTTCTTCCTATAATAGGACCTAGAAATAGATAATAAAATAGAGCTTAAGGTAGGAATAGTAACCTACTTATACTAGTAGTATAAGTTAGAGCTTAATACCTAGTTCCTCTCCTTACTACTAGTAAGGAAACTAGGGTCCCTCTTAAGTATCCTATATAATAATTACTAGATAGCTTATACTTCTAGCACTAGAGCCTAGCAGCATTATCTCATCCTATATAGGAATATTAGCATTATTATTAGCTTATAGTCTGTCCATAATTATAACTATAGAAGTAGGAATTCATTAGTTAGCTTTAGCAATGCAGAATATATAAGGTAATAAACTTTTAACTTATAAGATTATAATATATATAGTCTGCAGTGGATAAGACTTACCATAGCCTAGGATAGATAAGAAGAAAACAGGATGTCTAATGAGATTTAATGAGAGATTTGATAAGAGATTTGATGAGAGATTTGATGAGAGATTCAATGAGAGATTTAATGAGAGATTCAACAAGAGATTTGATGAGAGATTTGATGAGAGATTTGATAAGAGATTTGATAAGAGATTTAATGAGAGATTTAATGAGAGATTTGATGATAGAATTGATGATAGAATTGATGAGAGATTCAATGAGAGATTTAATAAGAGATTTAATGAGAGATTCAACAAGAGATTCAACAAGAAATGAAGGAGAGATGAAGCAGAGATGAAGGAGAGATTAGATAAGAGGTTAGATCAGAGATGAGGTAAGAGAAAAAAGTAATAGGAAGGGAATATAGGAGAGGGATAGATAGGAGAAGAGTTTTAAATTTAGTTTAGTGTATACACTAAGTAAATCTTAATAAAGTAAAGTTTATAAATAATTTTTAAGATAAAGGTGATCTTCCTATATAGTCAGCAGGACACTAGGTAGTATAGAGGTAGGTAGGTAATATATACACTTCCTAGCATATATATACTCTTTTAAGGTTTATATTCTATATCTTCTGATAAATATGATCAGAGTAGGTTGCAAGGCATATCTTAGGGTAAGAAGCCTTCCTATTTAATACTTATAAGATTAGCTCTTATATATATCAGTTAGATACAACACTAGGGATTTATGATTGTATTTATTAGTTTACTATGATCTATAGATAATAATTCCTTCCTAAGCTAAATAAATAGGAATACTAACCCACTGCAGTACTAGTGGTCAGCAAGGGGAAATATAAGGTTAAGGAGATACTAGATAAGTGTAAAGAGGCAGGTATTAAAAGGTGTGATAGTAGTAAATAGATAAGTTAACTATTTATATAGGTAGCTACTAATAGTACTGGTTATATTTTAGCTATATCTTAGAGGGTTTAGTAACAGTCTAGTTTAGATACCTAATACTATAGATAGCTTGCTTAAATGTAGTTCTACCTAGTAGAAACCCCTTATTTATAATTTATAGTCTAGTATTAGTTTATTTACTATATACTTAGTTATATACTTAGCTTATCCAGTTTATTCTATTTAACCTGTTAAATGAGTGAATAAGTTAAACATGTTAAAGGAGTAGAAAAGCTAAATAAGTTAAAAGATTACTAAGCTAAATAATAAATATGCTAAATATATCTAATAAGTTAGGGGAGTTAAATAAGTTATAAGAACTAAATAAGTTAAATAAGATAGATAAGTTAGATAAGTTAAAGAAAGATAAATAAGAAATGAGTTAACTAAGATAACTAAGGTGACTAAGTTAACTAAGTTAACTAAGTTAACTAAGTTAACTAAGTAGACTAAGTAGACTGAGTGGACTAAGTTAACTAAGTTAAATAAATTAATTTTAAGAATTATAAGTCCAGCTACATGGAAACCAAGTATATTAGATTTATTATCTAATTAGGGAAGTAAGTGTCTATGAACCCTAGGGAGATTAATATTATTAAGGAATAATAACCTTACTATACTAAAAGGGATATATAACCTATTATTCTATATAGACTTACTATAGTCTAGATAGCTGGCCAGCATCCATCCCACTGTGATAATAAGATTCAGCTGGGGGCTATCCTTGTGGACAGAGAAGAAGAGTTCTATATTAAAGAAGTACTAGGCAAGGAATAGGTAAAAAGAGGAAGTAAATAAAGAGTATTATTATACTACTTAGTTAAGTAGGCTAGATATCCTAAACTAATATATAAGCTAATAGAATTATTTTAAGATACTAAGTAATAAGTAAGCACCCTAACTATATAATATTTCTAGGATATTAGATATTAGTATTAGTAAGTGAACTAGATAACCACCTAATAGGAAAGAAGTACTTATAATTACTAGGGACTTTAGATTCTCTAGCCTAAAGAAGGATTAAGGCAGCCTCCTAGATATACTAAATATCTACTATAAAATTAGTATTTATATAGTAGCAGTCTTAAAGCACTCCCTTATAGAGGGTAACCAGGCTATTATAGAATGTCTTAAGAGAGATCTGATTAAGGGCAGCAAGATTAGTAATATTTATATTATAAGAAATGCAGAAGATAGTAAATAGAGTAATAGTATTTATTTTATAAATATAGTAGTTTACCTAGCTAATAAGAGCTAAGATTTTAAAATGGGCTGCAGCCCAGACATAGTAATTATATAATATATAGTTCATAAGAGTAAGGAGCAAGGTGTAAAGCAGCATTATCTAACTAACTAAGAGGCTATTAATTAAGGTAATAGAAGGGTAGTAAGTAAGCCTAAACCACTACAGAAGGTAGGATAGATTATTATTATACATCCTAATAGGATAGGCTATCTTAAATGCCTGGTGGAGGATGAGTAGAAGTAAGAGAGGTAGAAGGAAGAAGAATAACTCTTAATAAGAAGAATATACTAATATAGATAGAGTTAATAGAGCAGATAAAGTTAATAAAGTTAATAAAGCTAATAAAGTTAATAAAGCTAATAAAGTTAATAAAGTTAATAAAGTTAACAGAGTAGATAAAGTTAATAAAGTTAATAGAGTAGATAAAGTTAATGAAGAAGATAAAGAAGATAAAGAAGATAAAGTTAATAAAGGGCTATAATACTATAAGGATAGTAAAGAGGTGAATAGATATATAAAATTAAAGGATCCTACACTAAAGCTAAGCAAGGTGACTATTAAGTAGGTCTGATTAGGTAGGTAAATTAATATAACCAGGCAGTAAGATAGAAGGGCTAGTATTATAGTAGTAATAATAAATACTAGGAAACCTAATAACTCTATATAAATACTAAAAGATGTCTTCTCCTACAGTATTAGAGGGCTGGTAATAAAATATACTAAGAGGAGAGCTTTATATAGTTAGGTTAAATAAGTTTACTAAGTCTACTAAGTTAAATAAGTTACACATATTAAATAAGATAAATAAGATAAAGTTAAATAATATAAATAAGATAATAAGGTAAACAAGATGAATATGTTAGATAAGATAATAAGATAAATAAGTTAAATAAGTTATATAAGTTAACTAAGTTAACTAAGTTAAATAAGTTACATAAGTTAACTAAGTTAACTAAGTTAACTAAGTTAAACTAATTAACACCCTTAAATATGAGGAAATTAACTCCTACCTAGGGTAGGTATCCTCCAGTCTTTCTTTATAGCTATCTTAATACTAGTAGTAAGAGTATAGAGTTTTTAAATTATATCTTAAGCCATCATGACTTAGCCTTAAGGCATTATAGTATGTAGTTAATATAATTATTAATATTATCTTAAATTTCCCCTGCTATAATTATAGTTATCCTCTAATTAGTATAGAGTAGCCTTAAGTAAAGGAGTTCCCTTAATAGGTCTTTAATTCTTACCTAATCTTATACCTTTACTCTAAAAGAGTTCTAGATATCTATTATCTTTATTATATTTTTTATATTAAATTTATATACTATACTATATTTAATCTTCCTATTCCAAAGCAGTTCCTAACTAAGGAAATAGTTATAATTAATTAAATATATTAAGACTTTATAGAGTGCATTTCAGAGCATACTGTTTATATACTCCTAGGGAGTTAGGTCTAATTATATAATAGTATTATTAGTATACTTTACCTTAGCTGGCATGTTGTTTAGGAGGGTGTTAATATTACTATTATATATATTTAAATTAAGTCTATAAGCACTATATTAATAGGAAGCCAGGAGCATATCATAAGGGGTATATACCTTAGTAAAGAGCTTAGCTGCCTTATAGCTAGCTATATCTATTATTATTACCCTAATTATTATATAGTTCACCCTAATCAGGTCTAGAAATATCTTAACTACCTATATTACTATGGGCTAGTGCACAGTAATAAGAACTACCAGGGGCTAGGGTAGGGAGGGAGGAAGAAACTAAATTAGCTCTTAAGTAGAGGGTTAATACTTTATCTAAATAGATGCTTTATACCACTAGTAACTGTTTTTTATTAACTTAGGTAGATAAGCAAGCAGGCTATTACTACCTAAATATTAAATAAATAGGATCTAATATATAGATCTTAAACTTCTATAACTTAAAAGATATCTTAATTCTCTATAGCCTCTGCATGGTTTTCTATAGATAATAGTATAAAAATAAATAATTAATTAGGTGACTTTTTTAATGCCTAACACTTGGCACTATAATCCATGAGAGAGGTAAGACTAGTAGCAATATATTTTTAATTAAATAGTCTGCTAGGGGGGTCTTATTAGAGGTATTAAATCAGAAAGGGAGTTTATATACTCTATATTATATATTAATAAAGTCTTTAGGAAACTTATTATTTAGTCCCTGTATCTAAGTATTAAGTAAGTTAACTATCTTATCCTAAACTTCTACTAGTAGTTTAGTAGGTTATGTCTGGGCTCTGCCTTTAAGATAGAAGGGGAGTATATTTAACCCTACCTAGATATCCTCTTACTATGCAATGATCCTAACTTAGTAAATATAGTATTTAATATCAGTAGAGACAGGGTTAAAGACTATGATGTTAAATACTTAGAGATTAGGGAGTTAAGTATACTAGGATAGTTATAGAGTATTAAGTATTAAGTATTTAATTAGTTTCTAGTATTTCTTATTTTCTAGATTACTAGCTCTATTAGCATACATCTACTTATCTAGCTAGGAGTCCCAGCACCTAGTAGGACCCAGATGCAATAAGCATGCATCTACATAAAGATATAGATATTATATAGCTTACTACTAGGCTAGTATAGGTGCAAGCTTTTATTTTACTAACTCTAGTCTATAGATAGTAAGTATAAGAGATTTTAATAGATTTTAATAGTATATTACTTAGTGTTTATATTGAGCAGGCCCTTAATAATGAAATTAATACCAAGGCAAGGAAAACCTTTATAATATAGCTAGACTCTATACTTATAAAGATAATAGTGAACCTTATAAAAGCTAGTAAATCCTAATTTAGGTTATTAATAGTGGCTTAGTATACTAGCATGGCTACTTAGGTCTTAATTATTATTAGCTTTTTACTAGAGATCTAGTTGCGTGCCTAAACTTACCTATTATAATTAATTAGTTAATAAGACCTACTGTAACAGAGAAAACTTAGGGAAAACTTATAAGGGTAGGATTAAGCAGATCCTTAAGACTAAGGATAGTAGTGCCCTTAGAGATAATTAAATTTATATTTAAAGTAGGACTTTAGATAGCAAAGCCTAGCATATTATATATTTATAATAGGGTAAGCTTAGTAGGCTAGTTCTTCTTTTTTTAGTATACTTAACTTTACTAATAACTAGGTTAAAAATCTATAGGTTAGATAGTGTTGTATATACTAGAGTAGAGGACTGGATATAAGGTATATATATTATATATAATTAGATTAATTATCTTACAGTTAAAAAGGGTAAATAAGTTAAATAAGATAAATAGGTAAATAAGATAAGAAGTTATATAAGTTAAATAGGTTAAATAAGTTAAATAAGTTAAATAAGATAAATATATAAATAAGATAAGAGGTTACATAAGTTAAATATTTTAAATAAGTTAAACTAGTTAAACCAGTTGAACTAGTTAAATAAGTTAGACTAGTTAGACAGGTTAGATAAGTTAGATAAGTTAGATAAGTTAGATAAGTTAAATAAGTTAAATAGATAGAAGAGTTAAATAAATTAATTAAGTTAAATAAGTTAAAGGAGTTAAATAAATTAGTTAAGTTAAATAAGTTAATTAGTTAAATAAGTTAAATAAGTTAGATAAGTTAAAGAAGTTAATTAAGATAGATAAGTTAATAAAGTTAAATAAGTTAGATAAGTTACACCAGATAAACCTAATAAACCTAATAAACCCAATGAACCTAATAAACCTGATGAACCTGACGAACCAGACAGACCAAACAGACCAGTAGGACTAGTTAGACTAGGTGAATAAGTTAGACCAGGTGAATGAGATAAACTAGTTAAATAAGATAAATAGTTAGATAAGTTAATTAAGTTGAACAAGTTAAATACATTAATTAAGATAGACCAGTTAAACAAGATGAACAAGATAAACAAGATGAACAAGATGAACAAGATGAATAAGATGAATAAGATAAATAAGATAAATAAGATGAACAAGATGAATAAGATAAACAAGATGAACAAGATGAATAAGATAAATAAGATAAATAAGATAAATAAGATGAATAAGATGAATAAGATGAACAAGATGAATAAGATGAATAAGTTAGACTAGTTAGACCCATTAAATAAGTTAAATAAGATGAATAAGTTGGACTAGTAGGAGTAGTTAGACCAGTTAAATAAGATAAGCTCATTAAGTATAAGAGAGTTTATTATATTAGTAATATTAGAAGGGAAGAGGATATTAATAAAATAGCTATATATAAGTTAGGGGTAGTTATATTTGATTTCTAAAGATAATATAGTAATATAGTATAGATAGAGGATTTGATAGAAGAATTAAATAGTTAAGGTTAGTAATAGAAGGTAGGGAATAGAGAAAGAGTTAGAAGAATTAGATAAAGTAGATAAGAGTTAGGGATAGTAAGTAAGGGTTAGTAAGAGTTAGAAAGATTAAGGATAATAAGTAATAAATAAAAGCATATAAAAGAAAGAAAGTAGGTAGGAAAGATAAGAGAATTATAAAGAAGGATAGTTAAGGAATTAAAAAGTAAGAGTTAAGAGAAAAAGAAAAAGAAAAAGAAAGAATAAGTAATAAAAAATAAAAAGGAAATAGGTAGAGAAGGGGGGAGAGAAAGGATTATATAGAATAGAAAGAGATTATTAGATAGAGATTTAATAGAATAATAGAAAAGGAAGATATAGATAATAATAAGAATTATAATAGGAAAGAAAAATAAAGGAAAGAACCTAAGAAGGGAAAAAAGAGGGTAAAATAGAATAAAAGATAGATTTAAGAGATTAAGAGAATATTAAAGGAGGGTAAATATAGGAAGAGAGAGAATAAAGAAAAGTAAGAGTATTATAATAATTTAAAGATCAGGGTTATAGAGGTATTAGAATAAAGATAATAAGAATAATAAAAGTTAGTATTATATTAAAAGTTTAAATAGTATAATAGTTAGAAAGAGGAGATAGAGGAAGGATTAAGTAGATTTAAAATAAAGAGTAAGGGTTAGTAAGTTTAAGATTAAGGATAGAGAAGATTAGAAAAGGAGATATAATAATAGTAAGAGTAAGGATTAAGAGAGGGATATAATAGAAAGAAATAAAGAAAGTAGAAAAGAAATAAAAAAGAAAAAAGAATAAAGATTTAATAGAGAGTAAGGGTTAGTAAATAAAGGATTAGAATTAGATAGGAATTTTAGGTTAGAAGTAAAGAATAAGGGTTAGTAAGTTTAAGAAAGATAGAATATAAGATAAGAATAGAAAAGAGGGAGGGTTTAGAGGAAGGAATAAAAAGAGGAGTTTTTAGTAAAGGATTATAAGTATAGAAGAAGAAGAGAGAGATAAAGAGATAAAGAGAGAATAGTATAAGGGTTATATAGAGAAGATAGAGTTAGGATTAATAAGGTTAGGAAAAAAAGGTTTAGATTTAGATAGAAATTTTAGATTAGAAATAGAGAGTAAGGGTTAGTAGGTTTAAGATAAAAAGAATAAGAATAATAAGAGGGAGAAGAAGGATTTAGAGTAAGGATAAGAGGGTTTATAAAGGGCAGAGATAGAGAAAGAGTTAGGATAGGATTTTAGAATAGTAAAGAGGTAAGAAAGAGAAGGGAATATAAGATAGATAGGCATAGTATAGAGGAGGTTGGGGGCGCGCGCGCGCAACCCGCCAAAAATGTAACGGAAATTAGTAGGGTTAGGGTTAGGGTTAGGGTTAGGGTTAGGGTTAGGGTTAGGGTTAGGGTTAGGGTTAGGGTTAGGGTTAGGGTTAGGGTTAGGGTTAGGG
>NW_025091231.1:820545-823935 GCF_018404265.1 Aspergillus viridinutans | reverse complement strand
AATACTAAGCTAGTAAAGTTAGAAATTAATAATYTTAATAAGTAACTTTAAGGGTTATAATTAAATTAAATAAAACTTATAAAGTATTTAGATATAAGAAATAGATTCCTATTATATATAGGCTAAGGGTAAGGATATTTAAATATAAATATTAGATAATCTAAGTTTATTCTACTTAATCTAAATTAATACTAATTCTATTTAATATTAAATAAATATAACTAGTCATCTTATCCTACTTATTAGGAGTTTTTAAAGAAGGAAGTTATTTATCTTAACTATAAAGAAAAAATTTATTAGAGATTAACTAGAGTAAAAGAAGCTCTACTATACCTATTTTAGAATAGTAAATATATAAAAAAATAAATTAAGAAATATTTATATATAGTTACTAGAGTAGAGTAAAGGCTAGTTAAATATAGTACTAGCTTTCTATTATATAATATTAAGGATATATCTAATAGTTCTAAAGATAAGATTTTAGATACTAATATTAGATACTATAATTAAGTAATAGAGATAGGCTCTAATAAGAAAAATAGCTATAAATTAATAATTATAAAGAGAGCTTAGAATATACTTATAAAGAATACTTATATAGAAGAGAGTCTATTATTAATAAAAATAGTAAGAGTAGGATAGTATTATAGGACTAACTTTAAAAAGAAAGCTTAATAGAAAGAAATACTATAGAAGATCTAAAGGATTAAGAGAGAGAAATAAAAAAGAAAGCTAAAATTAATAGATTTTTTAAAAAAAAAAAATTTTAATACTTCCTTAATTATAAATTAAATTTTAGCTAGAAAGGTAGAACTATTAGTTAGTAAACTAATAAGAGTATTATCTATAATTTATAAAGCCTTCTTCTCTCTTATTAAGGAATAATAAGTATCTATAATAGTTTATAATATAGATAAATAATTTTAATTATAGGTAAACTATATTACTACTAGTATTTCTTTAATTAAATAGAAACTAGAAGAGGAGGAGTAGATAGAAGAGATATTATATATAATAATAACTTTAAGAGTAGCTATAATTATTAATAAAAAAAATCTAGCCTTTAGCTTAAGAGTTATAATTAATAGTAGAGCTAAAATTAATATTATATATTACTTACTTATAGCTAAATTATAATTACTTATTATATTATTAAATAATAGATTTATATAAAGCATTAATAGTAGGTTAATAAAGTTTTTTAATATTTATAAATATATATTTATTATAATTAGAGATTTTTTATATTAAGTTTTATTCTTTATTATTAATGCTCCTTTATCTAATAATTATATTTTAGATTAACTATTTAAATATTAAGTAAGATTATACTATATTACTCTAAAGAATAGATTAGTAGAAACTATTATTATATTATTAAATAAGAAATAAAAAGTATTAATTCTAGTTTTCTCTCCTTCTAATCTATAAAATAAAAATTAGAAAGGGGTGTTTAAAGATAAAGAAAAAGTTTAGATATTAATATCTAAAGATAAGGAAAACTAAGAGCTAAGAAAATCTATAGATTAAATTTTAGTANTTTAATATTTATAAATATATATTTATTATAATTAGAGATTTTTTATATTAAGTTTTATTCTTTATTATTAATGCTCCTTTATCTAATAATTATATTTTAGATTAACTATTTAAATATTAAGTAAGATTATACTATATTACTCTAAAGAATAGATTAGTAGAAACTATTATTATATTATTAAATAAGAAATAAAAAGTATTAATTCTAGTTTTCTCTCCTTCTAATCTATAAAATAAAAATTAGAAAGGGGTGTTTAAAGATAAAGAAAAAGTTTAGATATTAATATCTAAAGATAAGGAAAACTAAGAGCTAAGAAAATCTATAGATTAAATTTTAGTAGATAGTAAGACCTACTAAGAGGGTATAAGGTAAGTAGAATTTAATTAAAAAGAGGATTAAAAA
The DNA here is from genome assembly GCF_018404265.1 of Aspergillus viridinutans. Taxonomy (NCBI): domain Eukaryota; kingdom Fungi; phylum Ascomycota; class Eurotiomycetes; order Eurotiales; family Aspergillaceae; genus Aspergillus; species Aspergillus viridinutans. Next base: position 821,993 of record NW_025091231.1, on the reverse strand, counting down.
ATTTATATCTAGATTAGATATAACTTTAGAAAGGGTTAGTTAGAAAAAGAGAACTTATATCTAAGAAGGATACTATTTATAGAAGTAGAGTTAAGATAGGGGAACTTATATCTAAGATAGATAAAAGTTTAAGTACTAATAAAAAAGATTAAAGAAGGTTATTTTAATTATATAATAAATAGGAATTATATAAATAGATATAGAAAATAGTTATATAAATCTCTTAAAAAATAGATTTTAAAATATTTTACTAATAATACTATATTAACACTATATATAAATATAAGGCTATGAAAGTTTAACTAGTAAATATAATAATACTAATAGATATAGAACTACTTAGAGAGAGGAACTAGAAAGAAATAGCTCTTAGAATATTAATAGAGAAGAATATAAGAAAGATTAATTTACTAGATATATTATATTAATAATTTATTAATCTAATTATATCTAAAGTTATAAGAGGTTTATAGCTTATACTAGAGTAATTAGCTTAGCTAAAGATTAGATTAGATATTACTTTATAAAAGAGAGAGTTCCTTATTAAGATCCTATATACTAGGGAAGTAGTGTTAGCCTAGAATTTTAAAAAGAAAGAGATAGTAATTTCTAAAGTAGTTCTACTAATTAAGATCTAGATTATTTCTTATAAGCTATAGTAGGAGAAAAATATTCTAATTTTAAGAATATTAAAATTAGTTATAATCTAAATCCTTAAAAAATAGTTAAAGATAAAGATTTTAGAGCCTAGAAGAGGATTATATAGAAATAAATAGTTCTTTATTCTAAAAAATACTTTATTCTATTAACTTATTAATATAGCTCTTAAACTAAATATAATCTTATATTAGGATACTAACCTACCCCTAAATATAGATAAATTTTTAGAAGACTTTATAGGTATAGTAGTAGTATTAGTAGTAGACCTTTTCTCTAGATATAATAGGATATTATTAGCACCTTAATTATATAACCTTATAGGTTTTACTATATTATTAGGTCTACTCTAAATAACTACTTTACCTTAGGGATAGATAAACTTAGTATAGATCTTCTAGTATATAATAGAGAAAGTACTAGAAGATAATATACTAATATATTATAGTCCCTTTCTAGATAATATTAGAGTAAAAGAGCTAAAAATAAGATATAATAAGAATAAGATACTCCCTAGAGTTTACTAGTTTATTTTTAAATATCTACTTAATCTAGATTAAATACTATATAGTATTAATATAAGGATAATCTACTAGATAGGGTAGATAAGCCTATTAACTAGGTAAGCCTCTTAGAAATAATAAAGGATAGGATACTTAGTTAGAATAGTATAGTAGAATAGTAAATTAGTTAATAATAAGACTAATCCTTATCTTCCTAACCTGTTAGATAAGGGGGTCTATATATATCTTTATTAATAATATATTATATTTATAGTAGTCTTTTATAAG
>NW_025091231.1:818229-820317 GCF_018404265.1 Aspergillus viridinutans | reverse complement strand
TATACTACTATATATCCTAGTATATGCTATATATATAATGCCTATAAAGCTATTATTTATATAGTGCCTAAAGTATTTATATACTATAGTAAATAATTTTAATATTAATAATAGAGAATTATTTAGGATTCCTTATACTCTTAATACTATTAAGTTAGTGCTATATAAGTAATATTCTAAATATTATATAACTTACTTAATTATATATATCCCTTCCTTATATTTTATAAGTATACTAACTAGCTAGACTTTAGAGAGTATACTAGGAAATATATATAATCTTACTATAATCCTAGAGTAGTACTCTAGATTCTTTAATCCTAATAAGGATTAAATAGATATAATATAGAGTAACCTCTCCTATACTATTATTACTCTTATCTTTATATTTAATTATGTTAAGCTATACTATTACTATTATTATAGTTTAACTAGTAATAAGTAGACTATTATAGTAGGTTCTTTATTACCTTAGTATTAATATTATAGTATATTACTAATAATAACCTAGGGTAATATACCTACTTATTAGAGTAAGCTTAATTCACTATAGGCCCCTAATCTTAATATTAGTAAGGTAGAGTAGAAATACTATTATAGCTAGTAATTACTATATTTAATCCTAGGTAATAATAGTTATATAATCTAGGTTACTACCTAATATTATTTTTTTAATATAGTTTACTATATTATTACTTACTATTATAGTAATAATAATCCTAATAAAATTTCTTATTTAGTAGATATTAAGAATACTTTTCCTCTTATCCTTAAAGAAATTTAAGAAGATTATTAGGTATTAGTAATACTCTTATACTTTAATAATAATCTTTTATTATACCTAGCTTTTCCTAATATAACTATATTAGATAGAATAGATAATTTTACTTTATATCTTTTATACTTTTAAATAACTCCCTAGGTATTTATTATATTATTAGTATATATCTATTAATTATACTCTAATAGCTAATCTTTCTACTTTACTAAATAATAAAATTTATTATTAATAAATTAATTATCTTTAACCTCTTTAATCTCCTATTTATTATTATCTTTAAGCTCTAGTATTAGTAGTGTTTTATTATTCTTTAAATAATTCTATAGTTCTAAATATAATATATAAAAGATATTATAGATTTAGTTATATTAAGTAGATAAAGTAATTTAATATACTTATATATTTATAATATTAAGTACCTAGAATAATCTAATAAATATAGGTATTAGTTTCTAACTTAGTACTTTTAACTTTAAGTTCTTTATTAATAGAGCTACTAAATCTCCTTTTTTAAAGGTTATTTTTTTATAATATTTATTATAGTACTTTACTTAAGCCTTACTAGCTTTTTACTATTATTCCCTTAATCTTTCTTAAAGATCTAAGAGCTTTTATACTTATATTATTATAGCTAGGATCTCTTCTTCCTTAGTACTATCCTTAGTATATATATAGAAGTTAGGATTATAATCTAATAATATTTTAAAAGAGCTTTTATTTAAAGTAGTATTAACTTCTCTATTAATAGTAAATTTAGCTTATCTTAAGAGAATTACCTAATTATTTTATTCTTTATTAATAAAATATTAGAGATATTATTTAAGGATTTAGTTTATTTATTCTATCTATCTATTAGTCTATGGGTGAAATGCTATTAATAATTATTATTTAATTTTTATTAGGTAATATAATTTACCCTAGAATTTACTTATAAAGATAGATCCTTAGTCTAAAATAATTTTATTTAGTAGTCTAAACTATAATTCTACTTCTTAATAAAATAGTTTAGCTAGTTCTAGTGCTATAATTATAGTAGAGATAGAAAAGAATAAAGACTACTTTAAAAATTAATTAATAATAACTAGTATACTATTAACTATAGTTATCTTATATAGTACTAGAGGTAGACCTATAATAAAGTCTATTAATAATTTACTAAATAAATAGAAGGGTAATAATAGTGATTTAAGCTTTCTATATAGTTTATACCTTAGAATTATAGTTTCTTAATATATTATATATTCCTTAATATAAGATTTAATGTCCTTTTATATATTAGTCTAATAAAATTTCTATTTTAATAGTGC
>NW_025091231.1:810743-817489 GCF_018404265.1 Aspergillus viridinutans | reverse complement strand
TATATCTATAGGGTTAGCCTTTCTCTTTTAATACTTAATAATAAAATTATATAGTATTAATAAGATAAGCTAATAGGCTTATCTACTATTTAATTTTAGTTATTTTATAAATATCTATAAATTTATATAATTTAAAAGTACTTTTACTTAGTGCACTACCCCTTTAATATACTAATACTAGTATTTAAAGAAGTAAATAATAGTAAAGAGTTTCTTATCTAATATAGCCTAATTAAGCTTAGCTCCTATAAACTTTATTAACTAAAAGATAACTAGATACTATCTTCTTTATTTATCTAGCTAAGAGAGTATACCAGCTATACCCTCCTTAGAGGTATTAGTTTTAATTTAAATAGGTAAAGCTAGGTTAAAGTATTATAGTAGTAGAGCTATCTAAAATATATTAATAAGATATTAAAAAGCTAACTTCTTAATAAGTATAAATTTAACTAGGCCTAGCTTCTTCCCTTCTTTTATACCCTTAAGTAAGCTAGTTAAGGGTAAGGCTATTAGAGAGTAATTTCTAATAAATTTTTAGTAGAAGTTATAAAATCTTAGAAAAACTTAAATATTATAGTAACTATAGGGTTCCTCCTAGTTAATAATAACTTTAATATAAGTTATATCTATTAAAGTGCCATTAGTAGATATAATATAATTAAGGAATTTAATATAATCTTAGTAAAAGATATATTTAGAAGCTTTAGTATATAGCTTTACTTTTTATAACCTTTATAGAACCTATTAAATATAGTAGGTATGTTCCTTTCTAGTTACTAAGAAGATAAAGATATTATCTAGATATATAATATAAAAGATATCTAAGATATTATATAGAGTTATATTTATATAGTTTTAGAAGGTAGTAGAAGTATTAGTAAGTCTAAAAGGCATAATTATATACTTATAGTAACTATAATAGCTCTAAAATATAGTCTTTTATTTATTATCTTCCTTAATATAGATATAATAATAGATATCTTAGATATTAATCTTACTAAAATATTTAGCTCTAGATAGCCTATTAAGAATTTCTAATATAAGGGGTAAGGGGTACTAATTCTTATATATTATCTTATTAAGATCTTAGTAATCTATATATAGTCTAAGCCTACTATCTTTCTTTAGAATAAATAAGATAGGAGCTTCTACTAAACTTTTAGATAGCTAGATTCTTCTATAAGTAAGATTCTTATTAATGTAATCTCTTAATTCTTATAACTCTAATTAAGAGAGTAGGTATATAGGGCTAAATAATAGTATTTTACTAAATTTAAGTTTAATAATATAATCCTAAGAGGAATAAGAAGGTATAATCTTAGAATTCTCTAGAGAAAAGATATTAAGATACTTATATAGTTTAGGAGGTAATTCTTTAATCTTTAAATTAAGAGGCCTCTACTCTTCTTCTTCTAAGAGCTATACTTATTTAGATAACTTTATAATAGTAAATACTATTATATAGTTCTAGTATATCTTTATAAATTTATATAAGGTTAGGATTAAGTAAGTAAGAGTCTTAAACTACTACTAATAATTCTATAGTAAAAGATAGATATAAAGATTATATAATATAGTTATAGAAAGGAGAATAGGGCTTCCTTTTAGTTATAGATTATAATTAATTATAATATATACTTATTTAAAGCTTCTTTTTATCCCTCTAGAATTATAGGTAATAATAGGAACTTTCTAGACCCTATAAGTAGGAGTAATAAGGTTATTAATAGCTTTAATAATAAAGGCTATAAGTTTTACTTATTATAGTTTCTAGAACTTTATAAAAGTAATACTAATAATATTAATCTTAGTATAACTATCTAGATCTATATATATTTTAAGACTATTTACTAGGCTTATTAGAATATAAAAATAGTAAGTTATCCCTACTTCTAGATAGGAGATTAAAGATATAGATTTTACTCTAACCTCTTATTATTTTCTACTATAAGTAGTTAAACTTTAGTAGTCTTTTTAGTATATTAATTTACTAAGTATTCTTTATTCCTATACTTATAGCACTTTAAAGGTTTACTATCTTTATTAAGTTAGTTTTATTAAGGTTTTAATCTATTATTATTATTAGGATAAAAATATTTAGATAGATTACCTTCTTAGGACTTTCCTTTCTAGGATTTCCCTAATTCTTTCTTCTTTTATTTCTATCCCTGTTAGAGTAAGGTCTAGTATTTAGATACTTATAATACTATTTTATCTCTAATATTAGGTAATATATCTAGGTGCTCTTATATATAGGTATATAACTCTATTATAAGATAACTAAAGAAGTTTAGTGCCTGTTACTTTTTAGAATATTAAGAAAAATACTATTCTAATATATCTAAATAGATATAAAATTCTTATAGATCTTTATTAGAGCATTAATTAGTATTATATAATTATATAATTATTTTTAACTTAATAGTTATAGAATCTTAGATTAAGTTAATTATCTATTCTTAGAAGAACTACTAGGAATACTTAGTATTTTAATAGTCCTTTATTAATAGTTCCCTAACTTTACTATACCATCTCTGCCTGCAGGTTAATTCTATTTATAAGATTATAGTAATAATTTTAAATTTATTAGGTCTATACTTCTTTAGAGCTCTCTAAAATATATATTCTATATCCTAGATCTATTCTTCTCTCTTTTAGAAGGAATACTTTAAGGTAAAAGTAGGGAGATTCTTAAACTTAACCTTTTATTTATTCTTAAAGAGGATATAGGTATTATTTTAGTAGGTAATTAGTTTATATTTAGGTTTATTAGTAGACTTCCGCATCTACTAGTTCTTTTTAAGTATAGTAATATATTAGAATAGCTATTAGATTTCTTTATTAGACATCTAGTAAGGCCTTATAGCTATAGAAGAGGATTTATTTCTCTTAGGAGGTATATTATCTATATTCTCTTATTATTTAGTTAGTATATTACTAAGGGGTTCCTATAGTTAAGGTAGAGATATAGGAATAACCTCCCCTAATATATTAATATTAATAGGTATTATAACTAATACTTAGGTAGTTAAAGAAGAAGGATTAGAAATTATAAGAATAATCTACTAAATAGAGTAGATAAGCCTATTAACTAGGTAAGCCTCTTAGAAATAATAAAGGATAGGATACTTAATTAGAATAGTATAGTAGAATAGTAGATTAATTAATAATAAGACTAATCCTTATCTTTCTAACCTGTCAGATAAGGGGGTCTATATATATCTTTATTAATAATATATTATATTTGTGGTAGTCTTTCACAAGTATCTTAAGGTATGAAAATAGGTAATTAAAAATAGTATACTTAATATAGCTATCTGTAAGCATAATATGAATCAAGGGAAAATGACATGGAAGCTATACTCAATCTATTATAATTAAGCTCTTAGGGTTTACTATTTTAGGAGTAAAGTCTTAATTTTTAGTATTAGCCCTTAAGATTATAGATTATATTTATAATTATAATAGGAGGTATCTAGAGAAAGTAAAGATTATTAAGATTATAGATTAGCTATCCTACTAAAATATATATAAAGCTAGATTATTTATTAGTATTATAGTATATTATTATATATAGATTAAAGATTTTACTATTATTATAGAACCCATCTATGCCCTCTTCTAAAAAGATATAAATTTTATCTAGAGAAGAATAGAGTAATTAGCTATAGATTAATTTAAAGTAGCTCTTATATTAGCTCCTATCTTAAAAGCCTTAGAATATCTAAAAGTCCTAGATAATAGTTTATTAAGTAAAGTAGGGGAAGTCATCCTTACTTATAATATTAGTAAAGAAGATTAGGGAGGGAATTTAATATAATATAATATTAGAACTAATAAAAGATATCTAATTTACTTTAAAAGTAGTATCTAGGTTAGTATAGAGGTAAATTATAATACTAGGAAAAAGGAGTACTATATAGTACTTAAGTCTCTTAAGAAGTTTTATACCTAACTTTTATGCTCTAGTTATATAATTAAATTAGATAGTAACTAATCTTCTAGAAGCTATAGTAGTATAGTAGATTATATAGATTTAACTCTTTAACTTTACTATTTATTATATTCTAGGTTTAAAGAATACTATAGTTAATAGTTTATCTTAAAGACTGCCCACACATGCAGATATTTAAGAAGTAGAAAATAATAATACTAAAGAGTTTTTAGATATATAGTTTAGTATAATATTCTATATTTCACTACTAGACTCTTAAGGAGAGGATACATTATTCTTAGTTAAATTAGAAATATAGATAAAGAAGTCATACTAAATTATAAAATAGTTATTAATCTTTGGTAGGGCACCTTTCTATGGCAATGCTGATCATGGGGAAGATTGTTGTTATTCTCTAACTACTAGCTATTGATGGATAGTTATAGTAAAGTAAGGCATGTGATGGCTGATATATAATAGTATCCCTCTAAACTAAAAGAAAAAATAAGAAAAAAGAAAAGCTATTAGCAGTAAATTAGATTAGTAATACCTAAGTATTAGCTTTTTAGGTCTGTGAATGCTTTTCTTTAAGTATTAATACTCAGGCTTACTATTAGCTCTGTAAGATAAGAAAAGCCATAATATATAAGTCCCTTATTTAATAAATATAGGGTATGTTGTAGCTATGGCTCCTATACTAATAAGGACCCTAGTAAGGTATTTATTTATACCTAGAGAGATTAGCTAGTTATTAATGCTTTTAGGTGATAGCTTTATCTAATTAGCTATGCTAAAGTAAGTCTATTTAATATATTATAAAGCCTTTATAGTATCTTCTATATATATTATATTTATAGTATAACCACTAGCTTTAGCTAGGGTCTACTGTATGGCATAGGTAGGTTTTCCCTAGGGAAAGTTTATTATATCTTTAATAATCTTAAGTATTATACTAAGATATCTATAAGATGCTGGCTATATAGTCTAATTTACTATAATTATTATAGAGATATTATAATAGTCTAATAAGTCTTCTTTCTTAGTAGGTATATTAATATCCTATTCTATATATTACTCTATAACCTAGTTAAGATAAAGAAATAGATTATTAGATAAATCTATTTTCTATTCCTTCTTATCCTCTTTATTAGGGGTGAGCTTATAGAATATTTATTTTTAAACTATACTATAGATTTATAGTTTCTTAAAACTTTTAATAGCTTAGTTAACCTTTATAATTACTTCCTATAAAGCTATAAGGTAGTTAGATAACTAAAGGATTAAGTTACTATCTCTAAATAAGTTTTAAGATAAGGGGTAAACTAATTAATTATTTATAATTTTAATATCCCCTAAGGAGAATATCTAATATTTATTATTACTATCTTTTATATCCTTAGTTATTTACTATTTATATATATCTCCTATAATATTATCTTTTAGGAACTAGCATAAGATATTAACCTCCTACTTATATTATATAATATAGAAGTTAACTATTTACTTCTAATATTCTTCCTTAGTTTCTATTAAATAGTCTAGTTAATTCTTAAATAACTTCTTTATAGCTTATAGATACTCTTCTTCTTTATTAAATAGCTTAATTTATATATATTTATTAGCTTTAATTATTTAACCTATGCTATTATAGTACTTATAAAATAGAGAGTAGACCTTTACTTTAGGAAATAATATACTATAAGATAGATAGTAGAAAACATCCTATAGTATATTATATATATTTAGGTATTTAAGAATAATATCTATAGGTATTATATCTAGTTTTAATTCTTACTATTTTAGATAGATTAGTAGGGGACTATTCTATATAATCTTCTTAATATCTAGGTTCTTTAGGTGGAATTTTATTAGTATTAGAAGAAATAGATTATATATAATTAATTTAGCTAATTATATTATTTATTATTTCTTCTTCTCTACTTCTCTTTCCTTCTTCTACTTCTTAGTTAGCTTTTTAGCTTTTATTTTCTTTATCCTATCTATATCTTCTAGATTAAGCTAAAAAGACGCTGGTGTAGAGAAGCTTAAGTAAGGATCTAAGATTTTATAATTATTTAATCTAAGAGTCTATAAGAGGTTATTATATTTAATTTTAGATAACTCTTCTTCCTATTACTTATCTAGTATAAGGTGTCCTAAGATAAGATTTTCTAGTATTAGATTACTAGATTCTAATTAAGTAGCTATATCTTTAATAAGATTTTTAGCTATCTACTTCTTTTAGGGGGGTATTAATCTATCTTTATATAGTTATACTTCTATCTATTTTTAAAGCTTATTAAGAATTCTAGTAGGTAGGCAAAGCCATTCTTCTATATCTAGTAAATTAGAAAGTAGTTAAGTTTTAAAATCCTAAAGTCTTTCTATTAATTTTCTACTAGTATTAGGGTGCATTTAAGGATGCATAAATATCTATTTAGAGAATACTATAGATAAAGACTTAATAATCTTATCTAGAGATAAGGAGCTATTAGGTTTAATATATATATCTAGTAGTAGATAGATATGCTAGAAGTGCATTAAGGATAGATAAGTTATAGAAAATAAGAAATTATAGTATTACTAATATAAGTAGGAAGAAAAAGAGTATTATAAAAAGATAAAGAGAAAATAGAGTAAAGTATTAGGGAGAGCTAAAATATATAAGATTTACTTAACTAGTAATAATAATAGTAAATAATATATTAAAGTAACTAATTTATTGACCTTAATCAATTCTCCTTGCTTGCTCACTCATGCAGCTCATCTCTCTTACTAGATTCTACCTTAATTAATTCTCCTTACTTACTTA
>NW_025091231.1:782398-810377 GCF_018404265.1 Aspergillus viridinutans | reverse complement strand
CTTACTTACTTACTTATATAGCTCATCTCTCTTACTAGATTCTATCTTTATTAAGAGAGATAAGTATATGCAGGGGGTCCTAGGCCTTATAAACTAAATTAATAGCTAGCTAGCTAGTTAGCTAGGCCCCTTAAACACTAATCTATATAATACTTAATAATAGGGACCCTACTAGACCCTAAAATCTAACCCCCTTACCCCTAAGAGTCATCTCTATATAGTTAAATATATATTAACCTATTATTTTAATTAGTAGCTTCCTAATTAGGATTCTATATATTAATTACTATTACTAATTAAAGGCCCTAGTACCTAGGATCTTTAGGGCCTACCCTTACTAATTAGAGATACTAAACCTTAGACCTCTAAGATTTAGCTCTAGCTATCTACTAATAATAACCCTTTAGGTAGAGTAGTTATCTATCTAGATTAGGGCTCTACCTCTCTTATTAGGCTACCTCCCTATACTAGATTAGGCTACTTATGGACTTTACTCTAATATTATATACTATCTTATACTTTAACTATATACTATCTTATACTTTCCACTAGGGCCTAGTTATCTTAATATTATAGCTTAATAGCTAGCCCTAGTAGCTAGTAATAATTCTTCTATTATTAATTATTCCTTTTATTTTATAATATATTATATAGATATTATTAAATTTACTTAGGCTTACCCTAGTAGGTCTGCTAAAGCCCCTTAGATTAAAGGTTTTATCTAGTAGGCCTATGCCCTAGTTATAAAACTACTAGAGAGCTAAGTCTATAGTATAGCTACTAGTAATTATAGTATATAGGCCCTAGGTATAAATAATATAGGAGTAGGTAAATATAGCTTAGCCACTTTCTTATCTATAATCCCTAGGGCCTAAGGGGTCTTTAGCTAGATCTAGTAGGTATTAAATAATCCCTCCTTCCTCCCTAACTATTATCTATCTTCTACCTCCTCCCCCCTAGCAGCACCCCTCTGTAATAATAAGAACTATATCTAGATCTAGTAGTATAGGTATAGAAATAGCCTAGGCCTAGGAGCTAGCCCTTATAAGTAAACTACTACTATAGCTATTATAGGTAAGATCTAGGAGATCCTCTACTATAGTAGYCTCCCTAGCCTAGCTAGTATATAGGTGGCAGGGGCCTAGGTACTTTATAATAGTAATCTAGATATATATACCTATTCTGTATTAGATTAGGAGTGCCTAATCTAGAATAAAAAGGCATGGCTCTAGGAGCTCCCTAAAAGTAAATATATCTATATTACTAATTACTAGTATACTATCCTAGTCTACTATATTCCTATTACCTTCCTCCCCTCTAGCACCTAGAGTATAGTAGAATATCTTTAGAAGAAGATCTTATACTATAATCTAGTACTTTACAGCCCTATACTATATATAGGCTGGTATAGGAATAATACTATAATCTAATAGTATAAGTAGAAGTCTTCCCTAGTAGTCTCCTTCTAAGATATGCAGTTAGTAAACTATACTATTTAGAACTAGATCTTCCTAGATAGCACTCTACTATATATAGAACTATTTAACCTACTCTGCTAACTCCTATAGTACACCTAATACCTAAATTATAGATACACCCAGCCCATCTACATAGCTAAAAGAGTTATATATCTATATTATACTAATACCTATAATAAGAAGTTCTATAAGGTTAAAGAGGTCCCTTCCTAGCACTGCTATACTATCTACCATAATATCTACTAAGCTAATAGTAAGCAGTGCCCTGTATACTAATATAAATACTAAAAATCCTAAGATTAACTATGGAATTATCCCTATTTCTTTGCTAGCCCACCCCAGCCCACTGACCTGGCCCTAGAAGCTAGAAGGGCCCTAAAATAGCCACCTGTGCTACTATATAGTGCAGCTAGCATGGGGCCCCCTAGGCCTGAAAGGGCTAATATAATTAGCAAATTACTACTAAATCTAGAAGCTATATATTAACTAGCTAGCTAATCATCACTATCACTAGCTAATATATTCAAAACTAAATTATGCCCTCCTATAAAGGCCCCCTACTACCTACCTATCTACCTAATAGTGGATATTAGCTGCTATCTATCTCTATAGCTCTAGCCTACCTATTCTATGCAGACTTACTCCTAAAGCATGTTACTAAAGCAGCCCTAGAAAGTAACTATAGCCCTAGAACCTAAGCCTTAACCTATAGTAAAGGAATTAGTACCTCTACTACTATCTACCTATAATATTAACTTCTATATACTAGTACTAACACCCCCCTAATTAGTTAAGGCTATAACCCCTAGGTAAATAGCTAGTTTAGCCTCCTTATCTCTATTACTACTCTCTAACCTAGCCTAATGCATCCCTAGACTCTCCTTATATATATTAAATATATTAAGCCTCTTAGTTATCTCCTATATACCCACCCTCCTAAATAACCTTACCTAGGAGGTCCCTGAGCTGCTAGAGGCCCTGAAGTATAAATATAGCTATAGCTAGGGCTGTTAGCCCACTATAAGCAGCCTAGACCTACTTAATATCCTAGTCTCTAGGCTAAAATATCTAAAGATATCTACTAAGATATATAATACTAAAGATAATAGAATTATATAAGCATCAGCCTCTACCTTAGCTCTATAAGGCCTACCTATACTACTTACTAGCCTAAGCCTGCCTACTAAGCTAGTCTAGATATCTAAGATACTAAGCTAAGGGGGCCCTGTTAAGCCCCTTCTATCATAGCCCTAGTTTACTTAACTAGGGCCTCTAGTATTAATTACTAGTACTAGCTTATCTAGTATATCCAGCACATCCAGTATATCTAGATTAGTATCTAGGTTAGTAACTAATCTAGCCTCTAACTTAGTAGCTAGTTTAGTATCTATCTTAATAAGTAGTATCTCCCTCCTGCTATTTAATCCTAAAATACTAACCCTATTAGCCTACTAAACTATACCCTTCCTACTAATCTCTAACCCCGACCCGCCCCTGAATTTAGAGGAAGCTAAATATAATAGGTTCTATATATACTAGAAGGCTAAAATAGGAAGCACTTAGGGTAGCTTAAGTATATATAATAGTAGTATTTATCTAGAGGAGGGCTACTAGTATATAGCCCCTAGTAGCTATAGCTAGTAGCCTATCTACACCCCTAAGGGCTCCTAAATCTAAACTAAATAAAGCTAAATCTAAAGCTAAACCTAGTTTAGAGGCTAAAACTAGCACTAGAACTAAAGCTAGAGTTATACTAGACCCCTGAGCTAACTAAACTATCTAGATACTATAATATAATATTTAGAATTTACTAGATATTAGCATGGCCCCCCTCCTTTAGGACCCCCAGCTCTATAATTACATAGTTATTACTATCTAGGAGCCCTGGATTAATACCTATAGAGAGGACCCCCTAATATACTTCCCCTAAGAAGCTACTAATTACTTTTATATTATCTAGCTAGCTATGGGGCAGGGGCTGGGCCAGGGGGCCCCCTAGGTCTATATATATATACAGAAGGCCCTGTATTAGTAGGTTATCTTTATTTCTATATATATTATCTCTACTGCTATCCAGCCAGTACTAGGCTAGCTATAGATTATGGTTTATAATATATATAACCTACTATAATTAGTAGTGAATGAGGGGGTGGCGGACCTTATCTAGGCCTTAGAGGCTATAGATTAGTAGTAGTAGGCCTCTAGTAAGCCTATAGAGTATATAATAGTTAATAATTTTAATATTTATAATAGCCTCTAGGCTAGTAAGGCGCGCTAGCTTCTATAGGCCTAGTATAATAGTAACTATATAGAAGCCCTAAAATAAATTATTAAGTAAAGGCTACTAAAGCTAGTTATCCCTATTAGCCTAATTACCTAATCTACCTCTATTACTATATATAATACTGCTATCCCTAGCAGCCTAGACCCCCCTAATAAAGCTAACCTAGGGGCCCTCTTTATAGAGGAGTAGGCTGCTAGCTTAATAATTAATCTAATCTTTATCTTATAGGGGCTTATAGACTATATCTACTATATTTAGGAAGCTAATCTAGATAGTAATTTAGATTACCTCCCTATTAAAACTAAGGTAGATGCTACCTTTAAACCTGAACTATCCTAATAATACTAAAATTAGGCTGCTATGGACCCCTAGATACTAGTAATAGCCCTTACTATATGCCTGCCCCTATTACTTCCTGCTAAAGTAACCTAGGGAGATGTTAACTAGTTTATAGATAAGCTAGTTAGTATACTTACTACTATAATTAATATTATAGTGTTATAGCTCTACCTATCCTAATACTCCTACCCTAGCTTTATACTAGAATGCTATGCTCTGCTATAGGAGAAGAAGCATATCTAGTAGATTATCTCTATATACTAATATAAGTACTACTATAAGGCCCCCCTGCCCCTATAGGTTTAGCTAGCCCAGGCCACCCAGGCATATAAGTAGGCTGTATAATAGTGCTAATATAATGCCTTCTAGTAGTAGATTACTAATATTATAGATATAGATAATATATAGTGCACTATCTACTAGATAAAGAACTAGAGGCCCTACTAGGCTTATACCCCCCTACTTTAGGACCCCTATACTAGCTTAGTTACTTATAGGGCCTAGGAGAAGGCTGACCTCCTAGCCTGCTAGTTCTTCTTATTACCTCTATAGGCTAATCTAGATAACCTCTAGGGCTATAACTACCCTAAACTAATTAGTATACTAGAATTTAAGGAATATAAGGTCCTCTACACCCTCTACTCTATTAAATCTAATAAGGTACCTAGCCTAGATAGAATTACTAACTAGATACTATAGATAGTTAATTATATACTAGTTCTATACCTAATAGGCCTATATAATTAGTATATTTAGCTTAGCTACTACCTAGAGCACTTCTATAATACTACTATAGTTACTCTTTATAAGCTAGGTAAGCTAGACTACTTAATACTAAAGGTATACTAACTAATTACCCTACTTAATATCCTAAGCAAGCTACTTAAGGCCCTAATTATATCCTAGTTAAGCTATCTAGCTAAGGCCTACAGGTTGCTTCTAGATAACTATTTTAGGGGGTGTAAGGGCTAGGGCATAGAGAATACCTTTTATATAGCTCTAGAGGCTATCTACTTAGGCTAGAAGGATGATAAGGTTATCTCTACTCTTCTACTTAATATCTATAGGGCCTTTAATAATATCTTATATAAATAACTCTTATATAACCTCTGCACCTAAAGGGTCCTAGAGGCCTATATTACCTAGCTTAGCAGCTTCCTCTAGGGCTAATCCACCTTACTAGTATTACCTAAATACATCATGCTAACCTAATAGATAGAGACTAGTATTCTATAGGGCTCCCCCCTCTCCCTAATTCTCTATATCTTCTACAACATAGGCCTAATAGGGTGGGGGGACCCTAAATAGGGCACTAATAATATTAGATATATTAATAATATAATAATACTAGCTACTAGTAATAGTAAGTATACTAACTATTAATAGCTATAGGAGCACTACTAGTATAGGTACCTTTACTAGGCTACTACTTATATATCCTAGTTTAAGCCCTCTAAATTCTAGCTTATCCACTTCCACCCCCCTAGGCAGGGGGCCTGGGATGGCCCTAGTAAACTACTAGATCTAGGTAATAGATAGGTTATTAAAGCTAGCATAATAGCCTAGCTCCTTAGAGTTATTCTAGATTAATACCTTACCTTTAAGGCTTACCTTAAGTATATTAATAGCGCGGTAACCCAGCAGCTTTAGGCTATTAGTATATTAGGTAGATCTAAATAGGGCCTGTAGCTCTAGGAGCTTTAGTATATCTATACTACCTATATCACCCTAATTATACTATATGCTGCCTCTATCTAGTATATGCTGCTAGTCTAGGGCTAGAAGTATATCTATAGCTAGTAAATAAAGGTGCTAAACTAAATCTAGTATTAGGCTAGGAAGCTAATTATAGGGGCCTTCTAAATAGTTAATAGAGCTATATTTAATACTAAACTATACCTTATCCTAATACTATTACTTCTTTAATAATACTATATCTAGACCCTTATCTAAATTACTACTACTCTAGCCTACTAAATATATATTCTTAACTATTATTAATATTACTAGAACCCACTATTACACTTACTGCTAGAGGCTATAGAGAAGGAGGTTAAATTAGTAACTAGTATTAACTCTAGGGAGCTAGAGATATACTTACTATAGGTAGTACCCCCCTAGTAGGAGCTACTAGAGGTAGTAATTAAGGAGATAAAGAAGTAATTAATAATCTATTATAATATTTACTATATTACCTACCCTAAGGCTATTTAGATCTATACTAATAGTTCTAGTATCTATAGATAGGTAGGCACTACTATAGTGTGCCTAGACCCCCCTATCTACTGATAATATTACCTAGGGATGGATGTTAAACATATAGTGCTAGTTATAGAGATTATAGGGTTAGTACTAGCCCTATAGCTCCTTAAATAAGAACTAGTACTATATAATACCTAGTGGTCACTGCCTGACCATAGCTGTTGGAAGCAGGCTAAGATTTATTCTAATAACTAGGGTGCACTGTGCATGCTTGTGGTAGTTTGTATGTCGATGGATATGGCATTTAATTGATGATTCTTCCTAAAGCTATCTGCGCGGGTCTCCCTGGTATAACATAGAGCTCATGTGAACTACCACAGTATGGGGGGGGGCTACACAATTTAGTGACCTTGCTAAAGAATAAGTAATAACAGGAAGGAAAAATACATTTATAAAATAACAGAGTTAGTGTATTATAGGTAAAATATAAGGTGAGGTTTAAGCTAAGTAAGAAGGTCTAAGTAAATATCCTTAGTAGTCTTTACTTCTACTAAGGTATTTACTATAGCCTGCTATCTCTTAATTATTATAGGCTATTAGTTAATACCTTATAAAGATAAGGCCTTTCTATCTATATTACTTTAGTAAAAATACTATTACTCTAGTTAATAGATTACCTTCTTTATTATATTAGAAAATATAGTATCTTTAGTGTAACCTAGGCCTCTTATTAGAGTATAGTATAGTATAAAGGTAGGCTTTCTCTATAGATATTTTATAAGGTCTTTAATTATATATAATATAGTAATATCTAATTCTTTAAGAGCTAGTAGCTACTTAGCTTAGTTAGGCTTAACCTTCTCTAGTAGCTTATATTTCTTAATAAGGTTATTATTATTATCTAGGGTTAATGTATTATATGCTATATACTAATTTATAACTTATATAATATAATCTAATAACTCTAAGGGTAGGATAACTTAATCTTCTAGTTTATTTTTAGAATTACTATAAGTCTTATAATATATATATTTTTTACCTTTACCCTTTATTATTTATCTTATCTATAATTTTAATAAGTTAGTAATAAGTATATCTACTATCTTAATTAATATCTTTAGGTTATAAAGTCTCTATAATATTTATATTAGTAAAGTAGTGCCCCTACTATAATTCTACTAGCCTAGGTAGATAGATTAATTATTTAGTTTTAGTAGTTTACTAAAGAAAAATATATTATATTTATTATTATTATCTTTCTAGTTTTCCTATTTAGCCTAGGTGTAAATTTTCTCTATAGTTAATTTATTATATACTATAGATAGATTTAATTTATATATAGCTTCTAATAGTTCAACCTCCTAGTTCTGCTAGTTAGTGTAATATTTAACTATTTTTAGACTATATTAAGTATAGGCTATCTAGAGCTAGTTAATCTATTCTTAGAATAATCTTTTAGCTAGTTTAAGATATTCTACCTTATCTTAGTAGAATAGTAGTAGGTTATATTTATCTCTTATAAGGGTTTTTCTAGATATTACTATAATTTTATACTATAGGGAATAGATTTTAGTGTATAGTTAGATAGTAGTATATATAAGATAATAGTATATATTCTATAATTTAGAGTAGCTATATAGTTCCTTATAGATAATACTAATAGGAAATATTAGGCCTTTATCCTTATTAAATTTTAGGATAGCTGGCAGTACTAATAGTAATAGGAATTAGCTAAAGTTAATACTAGTATACTATTTTATTAATATAAAGATAAATAGATTATAATCTTTATCCTAGGCAGCTTTCTATATATCTTTAATATATTTTTCTAGAGCTACTTATATAGCTATATCTTTCTTAACTACTTTAGTAGTAGCTATAGTACTAGACCTAGCCTTAGCCTTAACTAGAGTATTTTTAGTACTAGTTATCTTATCTAGCTTAGGTATATACTTAGCACCTATTTATTTATTAGATAAAGTTAATAGATAAGGTATTAGTTTACTAAATAGAGTCTTTTTAATAACTATAAAGAAGGCTTTCTAGTAGTCCTTAATTCTCTAGTATTTTAGTTTAAGGTCACTCTAGGGTTATTAAATAGTGGGTAATAAATAAGTTATAAGGTCTAGAGATAAAGATATATAATTAGGGAAGAGCTTAAAGAATATATAAGAGATATACTTAAAGAATAATAAGAGATATTAGTAGGAAATATAATAAATAGATATAGGAGAGAAAGTAAGGAAATTAGGGAGAGTAATATATATAATAGTATTTATCTATTATTAGGTAATTAATAATATTTATAAATAGTAATAAAGGGAATATAGTATTTTAAAATATAGTAGTAAATAAATAATAAAGTAAGATAGTAAATTTATAAAATAAAGAATAGAAATATACTAAATATAATATATAGAAAAGTATTTATAACTAGGGAATATATAATTATATAATAATTTATTAATTATCTTGCTAGAGCTTAAATTCTTTAAGTAGATCTTATATATAATTAAGATCTTTATTATCTAGCTATATATTTTTATAGTTATTATATCCTAGCTATTTAATTAGATATTATATCTTTATTTTACCACCCTTTATCTTATATATATATTTAATAATAATATATTTAATTTTATATTCTTCTTAGTCTTTAACTTATACTAGACTAGGGTGGTTTAGCAAGGGCTTATTAAATAGATTATTACCTATAGGGTATAGTTTAAGATAGGTAATAGAAATAATAGAATAGATTTTTAATACTTCTAGTAATTCTAGCTTATAGGCTAATAGTCTAATATATTATATAATTTTAAAGGGGCTAGTATATTAATTACTATACTTTAGGGATATTACTCTAGGAATATTATATCCCTTATATAGATATAATAGTACTTTATTATTAGGGTGAAAAATAAGAAATATATATCTCTTATTATATTATTACTTTATAGTTAAGATAGTAATTTTTAGTACTTTTACTACTTTAATATAGGCTTTAAAGCTTTATATTTTACCTACTCTATATAGGCTAAGGGTATTTAGTAAGGGTAATATAATACTATATATTAATTAGTATAGGGAAAAACTAGTTAAGATATTTTAGATACTATTAAGTATAGCTTATAATTATAGAAGGATATTAGGCTATTCTTTATAGTTCTATAAAGTACTAATTACTATTTATAGATAGAGTTTAATTATTTAGTTAGACTATTCTAATTAACTATCTACCTAGGGGTGGTAGGCAGTGGTATATCTTAGTTTAGTATTTTATTATTTAAAGATATCTTTCTATATTTAAGTAATAAATTTTAGATTATAGTCTAATATAATATATCTAGGTAAACCCTAGTCACCTTCTATAAGATATATAAGTAAAATATTAGCCTATTAAACTACTATCTAGGTATCTCTACCTAGGATAGCTATATTTCTCTTAGTAAATTTATCTATTATAGATAATATAGTATTATAGGTTCCTGTGTCTAGGAGCCTAATAATAAAATTAATTATAATTATATAAAATAGGACTAGTAGTTCTAGTATTACTTATATAGCTCTATATAGCTTATAATACCTAATTTAATATTTTATATATACCATGCAGTATTATATATATTCTATAACTATTTTAGTTATTTATAGTATTACTAGGCCTTGGAGGTTTTTTATAGTTTATATAAAACCTAGATATCCTATATTATTATATGTAGTCTATAATATCTCTTAAAGGTATATAATAGAGATATAAAGCTTTTCTATATTACTTTCTATAATAAGTAAAGAGTATAGGATGCTATTATACTCTATATATAGTACTTTAGTTAGATAAGATAATATTATATTAGCCTATATTACTTATAGTACTTTAGACTATTTTAGATCTTTAGTATAACTATTCTTTAGTCTATCTTTCTACTTATTAGATATTTTAATAGTAGTAATACCAGCATAGTATACTATAGATATAATATCTTATAGGTAGATATTAAGGTGTTAGATAGTTTTTAGTAAGTCCTCTAGTTAATCTTTTATATAGCTAGATAACCTTAATAGGGTGTCTAGTACTAGGTATATATAGCTAGACTTATATTATAATTCTATATTAAATATTTATATAAATTAGCTTACTTATACTAATCACAGGTTTAACTTATTAATATTAGTTATTATAGTTAATAATATTTACTTTATAATTAATATAGTAGCTATATAATCTATATATATAATAATAGCTTTTATATAGGATTAGATAATATAGTATAGCTTATATAGTCCCTAGACTATATCTAAAATTTCTAATTCTATTAGCTAGTAATTCTTCTTAGCTTTTCTAAGTAATCTACTTAAGAAAAGTATTAGTTCTATTATTATAAATACTAGTATAGCCTTTGCATCCTAATTTAGGTTATAATATAGTAATTTATTATTATCTTACTTTATATAGAATAGTATAAGACTATAGCCTTACTTTTTAGATAAATTAATATCTATAAAGGTAAAACACTTTAGGTTATAGTAGACTAATATTATTATAAGGGGTTTAAAATAGCTTTAGATAACTATAAAAGCCTCTTTTTTATATTTAGTAGGTTTAGTAAGTATAGTTTTCCCTAAGTATATCTTCTATAATCTTTTCTTTACTAATCCTAGGTTTACTAGGAAGGTTTTCCTTTCCTAAAGTAGTTATACTTTAGCAGAGTAGAAAGATATATAATTTTAAAGAAAACTAGTTATTCTAAGGTAGGTGCCTAGATCTACTAGTATTATAGGGAATTTAAGTTTAGCTAAAGCTTTTAATTAATCTATTAGTATAGATATACCTAGTAATATAATATTCTATCTAAGTAGCTTAACTAATAGGAATCCTATATATACCTTATTTAGGTTAAGTATAATATAATAATTATAGTATTATTATAGTATCTATTAGAGATAAGATATATATTTATATAATATTAATAACTAAACTACTTTATTATTAATAAAACCATACTAGAATGCTCATAGATCCTAGAAAATATTATCTATCTTCTACTAGATATATATTCTACTATTATAGAAGCCTATTAAGCATACCTTAAAGTATTCTTAGCTATAGTATAAGATAATAGTAATATATTAATAGGTAGATAGATATAATCTCTATTAATAGAAAAATTATATAATATTAATAATTATAATATATTTAGCACCTATAATTAGTAATAATATTTCATCTTAAGATAGCAGTAGATATATATCTAGTATAGCCTCTTAATTAAGGTCCTAATTATCTACTACTACTTATAATTTTAGCTTTTCTTTATTATTTTCTATAGTAACTTTCTATATAATAAAAACTAGATACCCTAATAGTATATAATTCTAAGAAAAAGCTATATAGCCTTCCTTATATAATATATTAAATACTTTATCTATAATATCTTAGTCTCTTTAGCTTACTAGGTAGTATTTTAAACTTTTATAGAGCTAGTCTTCCTATTTATCTTTTATAGGGATCTTTATCTATTCATCTTTAGGGATATCTATAAAGTTGGTATTAGTCTATATATCTAGAAATTCTATAAGGACTAGTTATAGTACTATAACTACTATTTTATTACTATAAATAGTAATACTATTAGGCAGCTTAGTCTATATCTTTAGATTAATATTAATAGGGATGATTTACTAATATTAGTTATTACTATTATTATTATATACTATTATATATAAGTCTAGTTTAGTTAAGTTTATTACTTTATATTCTTTAATAACTTTTAGTATAATAATTATACTATCTATTTCTTCAGGCCTTATATACTATATATTAATAATATCTATTTCTAAGAGTATACTAATTCTTACTCTACTATCTAGTATAATAGGTATATTAGTAGGGTTAACTACTACTATATATAAGAAATTTATATTAACTACTAGCATAAAGAAAGCAAGACTATAGTATTATAATAATTTAAAGAGATAGTCCTAGTTTAATAATAAATTCTTTAATACTTTATATTAAATTAGAATATAGATCTTTTACTAAGATTAGACTATAATTTTCTTATCTAAATAGACTAGTCTTAGGGAGACTTAGTGGTCCTGCTTTAATATAACTATAATTAGGATTATTATATTCTAATATAATACTATCCTAGCTATATAAGATATAAAATTAATTAAAAAGCCTACTAGTATAAGTATATTTATACTAATAAGTATATTTACCTTAAGGCCTTATATAATATATACTTTATAAGATATATATATAATTATATATTTTTTATTAACTATTATAGGAAAGGATAGTTAGATAATAGTAAAATATATACTAATAAATCTATTTAATATACCTTTAACTAGTATTAGTATTAGATAATCTATAATCTATATTATAGGGATGTGTTGTAGCAGAAAATGTTTATCTATAATAATTATTATATAATCTATATTAAGGTATATAGAAGCTACTAATATAGAATTTCCTAGGTAAGCTTATATACTAGTATATTTCTAGATCTAAAAATTTAGTCTAGGAATATTTATGCTCTATTTAGTATTAGATTAAATAATAGGTATTACTAGATTTAGGTAGTAGAACTTAGCTTCTAGTACTTTATATACTAGTATATAGGTATATAAGGTATTTCTAGAGAGGAAGATAGAGCTATATCTATTATAATTAATATTAGATACTTCTAGTTCTACTAAGTAGGTGTCTATTAAATTTAGAGTATATTCTATTTCTACTAGGTTATTAGTATATTATTACTTATTAATATAGTAATTATTATACTTAGGGCCTAGCTTATAGTAAAAATCTAGGTTATTAAATTTATAACTAGTAGCCTAGTTATAGCCTTAACCTACTATATTATTACTATAGTTTATATACCCTTATTAGTATCTATAAGTATAGGTAAAATTAGACTTCCCTTTTTTATCTTAGATTATTATAAGATATTATAGAGGGGTAGGAGGTATAGAGGGTAGGGCTAGTAATACCTTCTAGAGTTAAAAATTAGCCTAATTCTAGTTTTAGCCTTACTTCTGCCATATTTACCTATTCTACTATAGTTAGTAAGAGGACTATCTAGGCTTTTCTTATATATATAGATTTTAAGACTATAGGATTCTATCTTATTACTAGTTTTACTAGATTATATCTTACTACTAGTTCTGCCATCTTCTATAAGGTTTAAGGTGTAGGAATCTACTGTATAGAAAGTATTTAAAAATAATTAAACTAATTTATTTACTTATAATTTAGGATATTAATAAATTTAGCTATAGTAGTTCCTTTATAGGACTTATTAATTTCTAATTATAATATAATATCTATATTTCTCTAAATATAAAGGATAAGGGGGTATTCAGCCTCTACCTTATCTACCTATTTTATAAGGGTAATAACTATTAATATATATACTAAAGGGCTCTTCTAATACTAGATATTAAGAATAGTATATTTTATATTAGAAAGTTATTCTATTACCTAGCTAGGTAGTATTCTAAAATATTTTTCTAGCTACTTATACTAGTTATCTATATTTAGTAAGTAGATTAGCCTAGTTTATATTATAGGGTTTAATTTATTATTCTACTATTTTATAGCTTCTCTATAAAGGTATATATCTAGGTTTTATAATATCTTTACTATATCTCTTAACCACGCTGCTACTCAGAGTCTATTTATAAAGATATAGGTGGAATAATAATATATTTTATTATCTTAATTAATAGTATCTCTATATCCCTATAAATATAGCATATCTAGGAAGAAGTAACTAATATCTATAGGTCTCTAGTAATTACTATTAGATATTATATTTATTAAAGAGGTTTATATAGTATATTCCTCTAGTATAACTACAGGCTTATATACCTTTATAGGGTTTAATATAGGGAGGGATGCCTGGATTACTTACTATATAATTTATTATAATATCTATATTTAGGTAGGAGAGAATAGCATTTCTTTAACCTCTTCTATTTTAATAGTCTAGGTATATTACTTACTAGATTAGCTTTATTCTACTATGCTAGCTAGCTTTGCCCATCCTAGCTATATAGTTTTTTATAGATTAAATAGAGAATCTAGCTCTAGTGGTAATTCCTTAGATATACTATTATCTAATTAGGAATGCTAGGTTTTAATAGTAGGTAACTAGTAAGATATAAATAAATTATACTAGATTAGATCTAGGCTTAATAGCTAGGATTCTAATATTATCTAGGTGCTTACTAGTAATGCATAAGATTCTATAAAGAAGGATTATTTACTACTAAAGACTAGATTAAAGGTAGATATAGTATATATTTTACTAATTAATATAGCTTCCTAAGGTTTTTCCTTAGTAGTTACCCTAGGTTTTATATCCTTAGGTGTGTTATATTTAGTAGCAGTAATTCTATTAGTTTTAGTAAGGAAATATTATATTATTATCTAAAATATTCTTAGAGAGTATAACCAGGTCTTAGAATATTATAATTCTATAGGTTCTAAAGTAGCTCTGGTTCTTCCTATACTAGATAATTATTAAGGCAGGGGGTCAGGATATTAGGAGGTAATATAGTTAAGATAAGTATCTAATTTAGATAATCTTATCTAATTAGGGAAGCTTTAGTAATATACTATAATCTAATATCTAATTTTAATAATTTAATTAGGTAATGTAAGTGGTTAATTAGATCATAGTAATAATATTAGGATATAAGGGTGATTAACTATTCTAGCTAGTAAGGAATTCCCTTACAGTGTGATGGTATTTTAAGGGTGTTATTAGTAAGGTTTTTTAGAAAAAGTATTTAGAGGAAGTTTCTTAATCTAAGGTCCTAGATTATTTAAGATATACTACTATATTTATGGTAGTTTATATGTTAATAGATATGGTATTTAATTGATAATTCTTCCTAAAGCTATCTGCGCGGGTCTCAATTGATGATGATTGATTGATTGATTGATTGATTGATTCCTTACTCCGTTTCGGCACCGGGCTGGGCCATGCCGGAGGCTCCTAGTGAGCAGTGACTATCTAACCAATGGCCATCCTTGCAGACTAATGCTGCCAGCATACATGGATATATATATATATTAGGCACCTAGGCTAGGCTATACCCCTGTAGATTCCCTTATAGATGCCCCTATTTTAGCTCTAGCTAAAATTAGTGAGTACTACTACCTTAATTCCCTATTATTCTATCTTAGCTAGGGCTAAAATTGGTGAGTGCTGCTACCTTAATATATTATAGTTCTACCTTAGCTAGGGCTGAAATCACTAGCTACTAAAGTCTTTATATCTACCTAGGTGCTTGTATAGGCCTACTTCCCCCTAAGATAGTTACTAACCTATTTAGAATGCTGTAGATTCCTAAGCCTGTGAGGGTTCTAGAGGCACCACTACTAAATAGTACTGGATTAGCAAGCTAGTGCTATATAGATATATAGGCTAGGGCTGTGAGTAGTAGTACTATACTAATAGGAGTAACTAGTAGTATATAATAGTATATAATAATAGTTTATTAGCTATTATCTGCTAGGGCTATTAGTAGCTGCTTATTACTAGGGGTAATTAACTTAAGCTATACTAGCTTAGTGGCTTCTACTAGATATATTAACTAGCTAGTGTTTAGTATAAACTATGCAGCCTATTAAATATACTACTTCTTTATTAAGGCCTCTATTAGGTCTTAGGGGGTCTCTTCTGCACTAGTCTATATTACCTACTAAAGGTTATTATATTAGGTGCAGCTAAATAGTATATAGTAAATTATCTCTAGGGCCTACCTGTATAGGCAGAGGGGGTTGTTAGCCTAGTTAATAGTTAAGAGGTAGTAATTTAGCTTAATCTTCCTAGTATATATCTAGGCTAGAATGCTATGTTCTATAGGGGTAAGATTATTATAGATAGTAATTAAATAGTAGGAGATCTTAGGGAGGAAGTACTAAAGATATCTACTATACTTAGACTACTATTAGGCTTCTCTCTATTACTCCTTTATATACTGCTTAATCCAGGCATCTAGGGGCCTATGTATAGGGTGATCTAGGAGTATAACTAGTAGTAGGGGCCTATACTATCTCTCTATAATACCCTATTACTATCTAGCTACCTCCTTTACCTTCTAGTCTGCTAGCTTATTACTAGTAACCCTATGGTGTGCTGCTAGCTAGTGGAATAATATATTAAGTACTAGATCTAGCTAGTTAAGTAGGTCTACTATCTCCTAAACTAGATACTAGCTAGAGCCCTACTTTAGGGTAAGTAGTATATATAGTATACCCTAGTTATTAGAATATATTTTAGCCTACTTCTATTAGCTATAGGAAGCTAGCCCTACTAATACTATCTATACTACTATCTAGATATTATATAGTACTAGCTCTTACTTAAGGAGCTATAGGGCTAGTACTAACCCTATAATCTCTATAACTAGTACTATATATTTAATATCTATCCCTAGGTAATATTATTAGTAGATAGGGGGGTTTAAATATACTATAGTAGTGTCTACCTATCTATAGATACTAGAACTATTAGTATAGATCTAAATAGCCTCTAGGTAGATAATATAGTAAATATTATAGTAGATTATTAATTACTTCTTTATTATCTTAATTACTACCTCTAGTAGCTCTTACTAGAGAGGTACTATCTATAGTAAGTATATCTCTAGCTTCCTAAAGTTAATACTAGTTATTAATTTAACCTCCTTCTCTACAGCCTCTAGTAGTGAGTGTAATAGTAGGTTCTAGTAGTATTAGTAATAATTAAGAATATATACTTAATAGGCTAGAGTAGTAGTAATTTAGATAAGGGTTTAGATATAGTATTATTAGAGGAGTAGTAATATTAGGATAAGATATAATTTAGTATTAAATATAGCTCTATTAACTATTTAAAAGGCCCCTATAATTAGCTTCCTAGCCTAATACTAGATTTAGTTTAATATCTTTATCTACTAGCTATAGAGGTACTTCTAGCCCTAGACTAGTAATATATACTATATAGAGGTAGTATATAGTATAATTAAGGTAATATAGATAGTATATATATACTAAAGCTCCTAGAGCTATAGGCCTTATTTAGAGCTACCTAGTATACTAATAGCCTAGAGGCACTGGGTGGCTATACTATTAATATACTAAAGGTATACCTTAAAGGTAAGGTTTTAGTTAAGAATAATTCTAAGGAGTTAGGCTATTATACTAGCTTTAATAATCTACTTATTACTTAGATTTAGTAGCTCCCCTGGCCTACTACCTTAGCTAGATAGTTTAGTATTACCCCAGGCTAGCTAGCCTGGGGGGTAGAAGTAAATAAGCTAGAACTTTAATAGTTTAAATTAGGAGATATAAATAGTAGCCTAGTAGAGGTACCTATATTAGTAGTACTCCTATAGCTATTAATAATTAGTATACTTATTATTACTAGTAGCTAGTATTATTATATTATTAATATATCTAATATTATTAGTACTCTATTCAGGGTCCCCCTGCCCTATTAGGCCTGTATTATAGAAGATATAGAGAATTAGGGAGAGGGAGGAGCTCTATAGGATACTAGTCTCTATCTATTAGGTTAATATAGTATATTTAGGCAGTACTAGTAAGGTAGATTAGCCCTAGAGGAAGCTACTAAGCTAGGTAATATAGGCCTCTAGGACCTATTAGGTATAGAGGTTATATAGGAGTTATTTATATAAGGTATTATTAAAGGCCCTATAAATATTAAGTAGAAGGGTAGAGATAACCTTACTATTCTTCTAGCCTAAGTAGATAGCTTCTAGAGCTATATAGAGGGTATTCTCTATTCCCTAGCCCTTATATCCTCTAAAATAATTATCTAAAAGTAATCTATAGGCCTTAACTAAATAGCTTAACTAGATAGTAATTAGGGCCTTAAGTAGCTTACTTAGTATATTTAGTAAGGTAATTAATTAGTATATCTTTAGTACTAAGTAGTCTAGCTTACCTAGCTTATAGAGGGTGATAGTAGTAGTATTATAGAAGTACTCTAGGTAGTAACTAAGCTAAATATACTAATTATATAGGCCTATTAGGTATAGAACTAGTATATAACTAATAGCCTATAGTACCTAGTTAGTAATTCTATCTAGGCTAGGGGCCTTATCTAGTTTAATAGAGTAGAGGGTGCAGAGCACCTTATACTCCCTAAATTCTAGTATAGTAATTAGCTTAGGGTAGTTATATCCCTAGAGGTTATCTAAATTAGCTTATAGGGGTGGTAGAAAGAACTAGTAGGTAAGGAGATTAGCCTTCTCCTAGGCTCTATAGATAATTAAGCTAGTATAGGGGTCCTAGAGCAGGGGGGTATAGGCCTAGTAGGGTCTCTAGTTCTTTATCTAGTAGATAGTATACTATATATTATCTATATCTATAATATTAGTAATTTATTACTAAAAAGTATTATATTAGCACTATTATACAGCCTATTTATATACCTAGGTGGCCTGAGCTAGCTAAACTTATAGAGGCAGAGAGATCTTATACTAGTACTTACTTTAGTATAAAGAGATAGTCTACTAGATATACTTCTTCTTCTATAGTAAGGCCTAGTACTCTAAGGTGAAGCTAGGGCAGGAGTACTAAGAGGGGTAGAGCTAGGGTACTATAGTATTAATTATAGTAGTAAGTATACTAACTAGCTTCTCTATAAACTAGTTAATATCTCCCTAGGTTACTTTAGTAGGAAGTAATAGAGATAGGTATATAGTAAGGGCTATTACTAGCTTCTAGGGGTCTATAATAGCCTAGTTTTAGTATTATTAGGGTGGTTTAGATTTAAAGGTAGTATTTAGCTTAGTTTTAATAAAGAGGTAATCTAAATTACTATCTAGATTAGCTTCCTAAATATAGTAGATATAGTCTATAAGCCTCTAGAAGATAAAGATTAGATTAATTATTAAGCTAGTAGCCTACTCCTCTATAAAGAGGGCCTCTGGGCTAGCTTCTTTAGGGAGGTCTAGGCTACTAGAGGTGGTAGTATTATATATAGAGACTAGGATAGGCTAAGTAATAAGACTAATTAAGATAACTAGCTCTAGTAGGTATTACTTAATAACTTACTTTAGGGCTTCTATATAGGGGCTATTATACTAGGCCTAGGGAAGCTAGTATATCTTACTAGCCTAGAGGCTATTATAGATATTAAAATTACTAACTACTATATACTCTATAGGCTTACTAGAGGCCTACTACTACTAGTCTATAGTCTCTAGGGCCTGGATAAGGTCCACTACTCTCTTATTTACTATAGTCTATAGTAGGTTATAGATATTATAGACTACTATCTATAGCTAGCCTAGTGCTAGCTAGATAGTAGTGGATATAATATATATAGATATAAAGGTAACCTACCAGCACAGAGTCTTCTATATATATATATAGATATAGGGGGACCCTTGGCCTGGCCTTATAGCTAGCTAGATAATATAGAAGTAATTAGTAGCTTCTTAAGGGAAGTATATTAGAGGAGCATCTCTATAGATATTAATCTAGGGCTCCTAGATAGTAATAACTATATAGTTCTAGAGCTAAGGGTCCTAAAGGAGGGGGGCTATACTAATATTTAGTAAATTCTAAATATTATACTATAGTATTTAGATAGTTTAGTTAGCTTAGGGGCCTAGGATAATACTAGCCTTAGTTCTAGTATTAGTTTTAGCCCCTAGATTAGGTTTAGCCTTAGGTTTAGATTTAGCTTTATCTAGTTTAGATTCAGGGGCCCTTAGGGGTGTAGATAAGCTACTAGCTATAGTTACTAGAGGCTATATACTAGTAGCCCTCCTCTAGATAAATACTACTATTATATATACTTAAGCTACCCTAAGTGCTTCCTATTTTAGCCTTCTAGTATATATAGAATCTATTATATTTAGCTTTCTCTGAATTCAGGGGTGGGTCAGGGTTAGAGGTTAGTAGGAAGGGTATAGTTTAGTAGGCTAATAGGATTAATATTTTAGAGTTAAATAGAGGAAGGGAGATGCTACTTACTAAGGTAGATACTAAACTAGATATATTATATATACTTAATATACTAGATAAGCTAGTACTAGTGGTTAATGCTAGAGGCTCTAGTCTTATAAACTAGGGCTATAGTAGAAGGGTCTTAATAGGGCCCCCTTAGCTTAGTATCTTAGATATCTAGGTTAGCTTAGTAGGTAGGTTTAGGCTAGTATATAATATAGGTAGGCCTTATAGTATAGAGACCTAAGTAGTACTATTATCTTTAATATTATATATCTTAGTAGATATCTTTTAATATTTTAGTATAGTAACTAGGATATTAAGTAGGTCTAGGCTACTTATAGTAGGCTAGCAGCCCTAGCTATAGCTATATTTATATTTTAGGGGCCCTGGTAGCTCAGAAACCTCCTAGGTAAGGTTACTTAGGAGGGTAGGTATATAGAAGATAACTAAGAGGCTTAATATATTTAATATATATAAGGAGAGTCTAGGGATATATTAGGCTAGGTTAGAGAATAATAATAGAGGTAGGAAGACTAAATTAGCTATTTATTTAAGGGTACTAGTACCTATTAACTATAGTATTAGTACTAGTATATAGAAGTCTATATTATAGATAGGTAGTAGTAGAGGTGCTAGTTTCTTTACTACTAGTTAGGATTTAGATTTTAGGGCTATAATTACTTTCTAGGGCTGCTTTAGTAACATGCTTTATAAGTAGATTTATATAGAATAGGTTAGCTAGAGCTATAGAGATAGATAGCAGCTAATATTAATTATTAGGTAGATAGATAGATAGATAGATAGATAGATAGGGGCCTCTGCAGGAGGGTATATTTTAAATATATTAACTAGTAATAGTAATAATTAGCTAGCTAGTTAATATATATCTTCTAAATTTAGTATTAGCTTACTAATTATTTTAGCCCTTTCAGGCCTGGGGGGCTCTGTGCTAGCTATGCTATATAGTGGTATAGGTAGCTATATCAGGGCTGTTCTAGTATCTAGGGCTAGGTTAGCAGGCTAGGATAGGCTGGTAAAGAAAAGGGGTTAGTTCTATAGTTAATCTTAAGATATTTAGTATTTATATTAGTATATAAGACACTACTTACTATTAGCTTAGTAGGAGCCTTAGTAGATAGTGTAGTAGTACTAGGAAGGGACTTCCTTAATCTTATAGAACTTTTTATTATAGGTGTTAGTGTAGTATAGATATATAACTCTTTTAGCTATATAAATAGGCTAGGTATATCTATAATTTAGGTATTAGGTGTACTATAGAAGCTAGCAGAGTAGGTTAAATAGTTCTATATATAGCAGGGTACTATCTAGGAAGATTTAGTGCTAGATAGTATAGTTTACTAACTATATATCCTAGAAGGAAACTACTAGGGAAGATTTCTACTTACTCTATTAGGCTATAGTATTATTTCTATACTAGCCTATATATAGTATAGGGCTGTGGAGTACTAGGTTATAGTATAATATCTTCTTTTAAAGATATTCTACTATATTCTAGGTGCTAGAGGGGAGGAAAGTAATAGGGATATAGTAGATAAGGATAGTATACTAGTAATTAATAATATAAGTATATTTACCCTTAGGGAGCTCCTGGAGCTATACCTTTTTATTCTAGATTAGGCACTCCTAATCTAATATAGAATAGGTATATATATCTAAATTACTACTATAAAGTACCTAGGCCCCCACCACCTGCATGCTAGCTAGGCCAGGGAGGCTACTATAGTAGAGAATCTCCTAGATCTTATCTATAATAGCTATAGTAGTAGTTTACTTATAAGAGCTAGCTCCTAGGCCTAGGCTATTTCTATATCTATACTACTAGATCTAGATATAGTTCTTATTATTATAGGGGGGTGTGGCCAGGGGGGAGGAGGTAGGAGGAAGATAATAATAATAATTAAAGAGGGAAGAGAGGTTACTTAGTATTTACTAGGTCTAGCTAAAGACCCCCTAGGCCCTAGGGGTTATAGATAAGGAAGTGGCTAAGCTATGCTTATCTACTCTTATACTATCTATACCTAGGGCCTATATACTATAATTACTAGCTATTATATTATAGAATTAGCTATCTAGTAGCTTCCTAACTAGGGTAAGTACTTACTAAGTAAAGCCCTTAATCTAGGGGGTCTTAGTAGACTTACTAGGGTAAGCCTAAGTAAATTTAATAATATCTATATAGTATACTATAAAATAAAAGGAGTAATTAGTAATAGAAGAGTTATTACTAGCTACTAGGGCTAGCTACTAAGCTATAATATTAAAATAACTAGGCCCTAGTGGGAAGTATAAGATAGTATATAATTAAAGTATATAATAGTATATAATACTAGAGTAAGGTCTATAAGTAGCCTAACCTAGTATAGAGAGGCAGCCTGATAAGAGGGGGCAGAGCCCTAATCTAGTTAGGTAATTACTCTACCTAAAGGGTCATTATCAGTAGACAGCCAGAGCTAAATCTTAAAGGGAGGTCTGGGGTTTGGCACCTCTGATTAGTAGGGGAGATCCTGGGGTTCTAGGGCCTCTGATTAGTAGGGTTAGGCCTAAGGTGCTAGGGCCTTTGATTAGTGGCAGTAATTAATATATAGGATCCTGATTAGGAAGCTATGAGCTGCTGATCAAAATAATAATATATTTAACTATATAGAGATGGATCTCAGGGATAGGGAGGTCAGATTCTGGGGTCTATTAAGGTCCCTATTTATTAATTATTATATGGATTAGTGTTTAAGGGGGCTGGCTGGCTGGCTAGCTTATAGGGTATATTTAGTTTAGCTTATAAGGTCTGGGACCCCCCACACGCGCTTATCTCTCTTAATAAAGGCAGAATTAAATTAGTAAGAGAGATAAGCTATGTAAGTAAGTGAGGAGAGATGATTAAGGTAGAATTAAATTAGTAAGAGAGATAAGCTATATGAGTAAGTAAGGAGAGATAATTAAGATAGAATTAAATTAGTAAGAGAGA
Source organism: Aspergillus viridinutans (assembly GCF_018404265.1). Taxonomy (NCBI): domain Eukaryota; kingdom Fungi; phylum Ascomycota; class Eurotiomycetes; order Eurotiales; family Aspergillaceae; genus Aspergillus; species Aspergillus viridinutans. The sequence continues at coordinate 787,104 of NW_025091231.1, read as the reverse complement.
TAAGGGATGTGAGTAAGCAAGGAGAGATGATTAAGGCAGAATTAAATTAGTAAGAGAGATAAGCTACATGAGTAAGTAAGGAGAGATAATTAAGGTAGAATTAAATTAGTAAGAGAGATGAGCTATGTAAGTGAGTAAGGAGAGATGATTAAGGCAGAATCAAATTAGCAAGAGAGATGAGCTATGTGAGTGAGCGAGTCTGTGTGGGTCTCCCTGGTATAATGTGGAGCTCACATGAACTACCACAATGCTACTTACCCTAAAGTAGGGCTCTGGCTAGTATCTAGTCTAGGAGATAGTGGACCTGCTAGACCAGCTAGATCTAGTGCTTAATATATTATTCCACTAGCTAGCAGTGCACCACAGGGTTACTAGTAATAAGCTAGCAGACTAGAAGGTAAAGGAGGCAGCTAGATAGTAATAGGGTATTATAGAGGGGCAGTGTAGGCCCCTACTACTAGTTATGCTCCTAGATCACCCTATATAGGGCCCCCTAGACATCTGGATTAAATAGTATACTAAGGAGCAGTAGGAGGAGGCCTAGTAGTAGTCTAAGTATAGTAGATATCTCTAGTATTACCTCTCTAAGGTCTCTAGGTATTTACTTACTATCTATAATAATCTTACCCCTATAGAGCATAGTATTCTAGTATAGATATATACTAGAAAGATCAGGCTAAATCACTATCTCTTAATCATTAACTAGGCTAATAACCCCCTCTGCCTATATAGGTAGGCCCTAGAGATAATTTACTATATACTATTTAGCTGCACCTAATATAATGACCTTTAGTAGGTAATATAGACTAGTATAGAAGGGACCCCCTAAGACCTAATAGAGGCCTTAATAGAGAAGTAGTATATTTAATAGGCTATATAATTTATATTAAATACTAGCTAGTTAATATATCTAGTAGAAGCCACTAAGCTAGTATAGCTTAAGCTAATTATCCCTAGTAGTAAGTAGCTACTAACAGCCCTAGTAGGTAATAGCTAATAAACTATTATTATATACTATTATATACTACTAGTTACTCCTATTAGTATAGTATTACTACTTATAGCCCTGGCCTGCATGCCTACATAGTATTAGCTTACTAATCTAGCACTATTTAGTGGTAGTACCCCTGGAACCCTCATAGGCTTAGGAACCTGCAGCATTCTGGATGGGTTAGTAACTATCTTAGGGGGAAGTAGGCCTATATAGGCACCTAGGCAGGCATAAAGGCTTTAGAAGCTGGTAATCTTAGCCCTAGCTAGAATAGATAGAACTATAGCATATTAAGGGTAGCAGCACTCACTGATTTTAGCCCTAGCTAAGATAGAATAATAGGGCATCAAGGTAGCGGCACTTAGTGATTTTAGCTAGGGCTGAAATAGGGGCATCTATAGGGGAACCTATGAGGGAATCTATAGGGGTTAGCCTAGCCTAGGTGCCTGACATATTTATATATCCATATATGCTGGTGGTGTCAGTCTGGAAGGACGGCTGTTGGTTAGATAGTTGCTGCTTACTAGGAGCCTCTGGCATGGCCCAGCCCGGTGCCGAAACAGAGTAAGGAATCAATCAATCAATCAATCAATCAATCAATCAAAGTAACTAATTTACTTAGCTAGTAATAATAATAGTGAATAATATATTAAAGAAACTAGGTAGTGAATAGTATAGGTATATATAAATAGAAAATAKAATATATATATAATTATAGATAAATATAATATAGAATAATAAATATAGATATAAGAGTATAGTATAAACTATTATATTTTAGTTTTCCTTTTATCCTTCTCTTTATTCTTAAATTCCTAGACTAATTCTATTATATTATTAAGTTAGTTAAGTAATATCTATTAGTTCTACTTATTACTCTAGTCTTTCTACTTAGTAAGATATTATATTAACTTCTTCTTCCTATCTTTAGCTAGAATTTGTTAGAGGCACCCAGTAAGGCTTAAAGATATATATATGGAAAGCTGGGCATGTTTGACCATAGGGGTTAAACATAGTAGGTCTTTTGCCTCAGTTGGGAATTCGTAGCCCGGAGCGGCTTCTCACAGAATTTCCTATTTAGTAATAATCCTTTTAAGCTTATAGGACTAATACTTATCTATATTACTATCTATATAAATAGGGCTAGGTTCTTCTAGTTTATAATTAAAAGGATCCTTATTATAGTATTTCTCTAGATAGATAATAGAGATTATTAGATATAGCTACTAGTCTTTTAGAAAGTCTAGCTTATAAGCTAGAGGTCTAACTTTCTCTAAAACTTTAAATAGGCCTATATACTAGTTTCTAAGTTTCTAGCCTAGGGTTAACTATATAGTATAACCTATATATAATTTTAAAAGGACCTTATCATCTTTATAAAAGGCTATTAGTATATATTAACTATTATATCTTTACTTTATAGATATAGCTATAAATTATAATACCTCTACTATAGATATATAGCAGGAAAAAGATTACTTTATTAATTTAGTATAACCTATATTAAGGGGAGTTAGTAACTAAAGACTATATATTAATTAATATAGTATTTCCTTAATTAAAGTATTTATTATTAAGTTAAAAGTTCTCTATATTACTAGTAAGATAGTTAGCTAGTTAGTAATTTAATTAAGTAAGGTAATTATATAATATAAGTAGATCTTAATAATTTAGTTACTCTATTTACTCTATCTATTAGTCTAAGTATAGTATGCTATAGAATAATACTATTTAATATCTAAAGATTTAGTAAATTCTATCTATATTTCTAATATAAATTTAGGGTCCCTATCTAAGATAATATATTTAGGAATACCCTAGTCTCTAGTATCTAAAGCTATAAGTAATATATTTATCTATTATCTAGCTTTCTAAGTTAAGTAGCTTAGTATAGCTATTATTCTCTTTATAAATTTATTAGTAACTAATATAATAGAGTTAAAATATCTAGTATCTAGTAAAGTAACTATAATATCTATTATTATAGTATAGAAAGGAATTAGTAAAGTGATTAATAATTATAATACTCTATATAGTAAATATCTCTATATTTACTTTTTCTAGTAATTAGGATAAAATTTAATATATTACTTTACCTAATACTTAATATAATAGAATACTAAGCTATAAAGTAATTCCAGAGTCCTATTAATACCTAAGTAGCTATTCTTATTATAAGTATTTTATAATATTTTTTAGAGTAATAAGTATAGTATGTATAAATATCTATTATTTATATAAAATAATTAATTATAAATATAATATAGTAAGATAATTAGCACTTATAAGGTTATATTTTATTAAAGTATTTATAAGACCTTAGACTATTTATAATTAGTATAATATCCTTTAACTATATATTATTTAAATTCATTGGATAGTGTAACTCTAATTATTATTAGTTTTTCTATAGTCTAACTATAGAAGGTTTATACTATAGAGAATTTCTAGTGGATTATTAAGGGTAGTTAGGTTTAGTTTATTCTTTATAAATAATAGTAAGCAGGATAATATATCTAGTATAATATATATCTTACTAGGCTTATAATATAATATTAAATTTAGAAATAACTAGATATACTAAGATACTTAAACTAAGYATAAGTTAAGCTTATCTATARATAATATTAATAGACTTTTYTATCTAGTAATATCTACTATTATAGAATAATTAGTRTATAGAAATGCTCTAGCTTTAGATATATTAATTATATAATAAATCTTATATAATATCTATATAATACTAGATACTTCTAATTTAGTTAGCTAGTAATTCTTTTCTATAGCTATTAAGGCTCTACTTAAGAATATAATTAATAAAATTATATCTTATAGAGGAGCCTTTAAACAGTCCTAATTTAAAGTAAATATAGAGTTATTAGGTATATCTAATCTAATATAAAAGATTATTATACCATAGCCTCACTATTTAGAAGAATTAATATCTATATATAGTAGTAAATTAATATCTTAATAGATAATTATGTATTAATAAGTTCTTAAAATAACTTTATAGAGAATTAAAACTCTCTTTTTCTTTATCTATAATATTATCTAAGGGTATCTATTTAGTATAGTATTTCTAGGCTCTGCCTTTTATAGGACTGTGACTTAGTAACTATATCTTATAATCTTATAAGGGTTAGATAATTATAGTATAATATAGAATATAATTTCTTAACCAGCCTATAAGCCTAATATATATATTAAGATCTATAAGTGTAACTAGAAACTTAAGTATTAGAATTATTATAAATTTATCTTCTATTATAGTTATACTAAGGGATGAGATATTCTATTTAAGTAATTAAATTAATAGGAATCTAATAAATATTTTTTATAATAATAATATTATTCCTATCTTATTATATTTAGATAGAAATTTAGATAAATATTATATATAATTATTAAGGCTTCTACTGCATAGTATAAAGTTATTAATATAGATCTATAAAAAGGCTTTTATTATTTTAAAAATTAAATCTACTTAGTATTAAATATAGGGCACACTATTAATAAAGTCTATAGAATATATATAGAAGGGGCTCATCTCTCTCACCAGATTCTACCTTAATTAATTCTCCTTACTTACTTACTCATATAGCTTATCTCTCTTACTAGATTCTACCTTAATTAATTCTCCTTACTTACTTACTTATGTAGCTTATCTCTTTTACTAGATTCTACCTTAATTAATTCTCCTTACTTACTTACT
>NW_025091231.1:772513-782068 GCF_018404265.1 Aspergillus viridinutans | reverse complement strand
TTACTTACTTATATAGCTTATCTCTCTTACTAGATTCTATCTTAATTAATTCTCCTTGCTTGCTTACTTACACAGCTTATCTCTCTCACTAGATTCTACCTTTATTAAGAGAGATAAGCACACACAGGGGGTCCTAGACCTTATAAGCTAAACTAATAGCTAGCTAGCCAGCCAGCTAGGCCCCTTAAACACTAATCTATATGATGATTAATAACAGGGACCTCACTAGACCCTAAAATCTGACCCCCTTACCCCTGAGAGTCATCTCTGCGTGGTTAAATATATGTTAACCTATTATTTTAATTAGTGGCTTCCTAATTAGGATCCTATATATTAATCTCTACTACTAATTAAAGGCCCTAGCACCTAGGATCTTTAGGGCCTACCCCTACTAATTAGAGGCACTAAACCCTAGACCTCCCTCTAAGATTTAGCTCTAGCTATCTACTAATAACAACCCTTTAGGTAGAGTAGTTACCTAACTAGATTAGGGCTCTACCCCCTCTTATCAGGCTGTCTCTCTATACTAGGTTAGGCTACTTATAGACCTTACTCTAGTATTATATACTATTATATACTTTAATTATATACTATCTTATATTTTCTACTAGGGCCTAGTTATTTTAATATTATAGCTTAGTAGCTAGTCCTAGTAGCTAATAATAACTTTTCTATTACTAATCACTTCTTTTATTTTATAGTATACTATATAGATATTATTAAATTTACTTAGGCTTACCCTAGTAAGTCTACTAAGGCTCTCTAGATTAAGGGCTTTACTTAGTAAGTACTTACCCTAGTTAAGAAGCTACTAAATAGCTAATTCTATAATATAGTAGCTAGTAATTATAGTATATAAACCCTAGATATAGATAGTATAGGAGTAGATAAGTATAGCTTAGTCACTTCCTTATCTATAACCCCTAGGGCCTAGGGGGTCTTTAGCTAAATCTAATAGATACTAAGTAACCTCTCTTCCCCCCCTAACTATTATTATTATCTTTCTTTTACCTCCTCCCCCCTAGCTGCACCCCCCTATAATAATAAGAACTATATCTAGATCTAGTAGTATAAGTATAAAAATAGCCTAGGCCTAGAAGCTAGCTCTTATAAGTAAACTACTACTATAGCTATTATAAATAAGATCTAGGAGATTCTCTGCTATAGTAGCCTCCCTAGCCTAACTAGTATATAGGTAGCAAGGGCCTAGGTACTTTATAATAGTAATCTAGATATATATACCTATTCTATATTAGATTAGGAGTACCTAATTTAGAATAAAAAGGTATAGCTCTAGGAGCTCCCTAAGGGTGAATATATCTATATTACTAATTACTAGTATACTATTCTTATCTACTATATCTCTATTACTTTCCTCCCCTCTAGTACCTAGAGCATAGTAGAATACCTCTAAGAGAAGATATTATACTATAATCTAGTACTCTGCAGCCCTATACTATATATAGGCTAGTGTAGGAATAATACTATAGCCTAATAGAGTAAGTAGAAATCTTTCTTAGTAGTTTCCTTCTAGAATATATAGTTAGTAAACTATGCTATCTAGTACTAAATCTTCCTAGATAGCACCCTACTATATATAGAACTATTTAACCTACTCTGCCAGCTCCTATAGTACACCTAATACCTAAATTATAGATATACCTAGCCTATTTATATAGCTAAAAGAGTTATATATCTATACTGTACTAATACCTATAATAAGAAGTTTTATAAGGTTAAGGAAGTCCCTTCCTAGCACTACTATACTATCTATTATAGCTTCTACTAAGCTAATAGTAAGTAGTACCCTGTATACTAATATAAATACTAAATATCCTAAGATTAATTATAGAACTAACCCCTTTTCTTTACTAGCCTACCCTAGCCTACTGACCTAGCCCTAGATACTAGAATAGCCCTAATATAGCTGCCTGTGCTACTACATAGCATAGCTAGTATAGAGCCCCCTAGGCCTAAAAAGGCTGAAATAATTAGTAAGCTAATATTAAATTCAGAAGATATATATTAGCTAGCTAGCTAATCATTACTATTACTAGTTAATATATTTAAAATATACCCTTCTATAAAGGCCCCTATCTATCTACCTATCTATCTACCTATCTATCTAATAGTTAATATCAGCTGCTATCCATCTCTATAGCTCTAGCTAACCTATTCTATATAAACCTACTTATAAAGTATGTTACTAAAGTAGCTCTAGAAAGTAATTATAGCCCTAGAATCTAAATCCTAACTAGTAGTAAAGGAACTAGCACCTCTACTACTACCTATCTATAATATAGACTTCTATATACTAGTACTAATACTATAGTTAATAGGTACTAGTACCCCTAAATAAATAGCTAATTTAGCCTCTCTACTCTTATTATTACTCTCTAACCTAGCCTAATATATCCCTAGACTCTCCTTATATATATTAAATATATTAAGCCTCTTAGTTATCTCCTATATATCTACCCTTCTAAGTAACCTTATCTAGGAGGTTCCTAAGCTACCAGGGCCTTTAAAATATAAATATAGCTATAGCTAGGGCTACTAGCCTACTATAAGTAGTCTAGACCTACTTAATACCCTAGTTACTATACTAAAATATTAAAAGATATCTACTAAGATATATAATACTAAAGATAATAGTATTACTTAGGCCTCTATACTATAAGGCCTGCCTATATTATATACTAGCCTGAACCTACCTACTAAGCTAACCTAGACACCTAAGACACTGAGCTAAGGGGGCCCTATTAAGATCCTTCTGTCATAGCCCTAGTTTATAAGACTAGAGCCTCTAGTATTAACCACTAGCACTAGCTTATCTAGTATATTAAGTATATATAATATATCTAGTTTAATATCTATCTTAGTAAGCAGCATCTCCCTCCCTCTATTTAATCTTAAAATACTAACCCTATTAGCCTACTAAACTATACCCTTTTTGCTAACCTCTAACCCTAACCTACCTCTGAATTTAGAGGAAGCTAAATATAATAGATTCTATATATACTAGAAGACTAAAATAGGAAGCACTTAGGGTAGCTTAAGTATATATAATAATAGTATTTACCTAGAGGAGGGCTACTAGTATATAGCCCCTAATAGCTATAGCTAGTAGCCTATCTACACCCCTAAGGGCCCCTAAATCTAAATTAGATAAAGCTAAATCTAAATCTAAGGCTGAACCTAATCTAGGGGCTAAAACTAATACTAGAACTAAGGCTAGTATTACCCCAGGCCCCTAAGCTAACTAAACTATCTAAATACTATAGTATAATATTTAGAATTTACTAAATATTAGTATAGCCCCTCTCCTTTAGGACCCTTAGCTCTAGAACTATATAATTATTACTATCTAGGAGCCCTAGGTTAATATCTATAGGGATGCTCCCCTGATATACTTCTCTTAGGAAGCTACTAATTACTTCTATATTATTTAGCTAGCTATAGGGCTAGGCTAAGGGTCCCCCTATATCTATATATATATATAGAAGACTCTGTACTAGTAGGTTATCTTTATATCTATATATATTATATCTACTACTATCTAGCTGGCACTGGGCTAGCTATAGATAGTAGTCTATAATATCTATAACCTACTATAGACTATAGTGAATAAGGGAGTGGTAGACCTTATCTAGGCCCTAGAGACTATAGACTAGTAGTAGTAGGCCTCTAGCAAGCCTATAGAGTATATAGTAATTAGTAATTTTAATATTTATAATAGCCTCTAGGCTAGTAAGGTATACTAGCTTCTCTAGGCCTAGTATAATAGCCCCTATATAGAAGTCCTAAAGTAAGTTATTAAGTAATACCTACTAGAGCTAGTTACCCTAGTTAGYCTTATTACCTAGCCTATCCTAGTCTCTATATATAATACTACTGCCCCTAGTAGTCTAGACCTCCCTAAAGAAGCTAGCCTGGGGGCTCTCTCTATAGAGAAGTAGGCTATAGACTTAATAATTAATCTAATCTTTATCTCCTAGGGGCTTATAGACTATATCTATTATATTTAGGAAGCTAATCTAGATAGTAATTTAGATTACTTCTCTATTAAAACTAAGCTAAATACTACCTTTAAACCTAAACCACCCTAATAATACTAAAACTAGGCTACTATAGATCCCTAGAAGCTAGTAATAGCCCTTACTATATATCTATCTCTATTACTTCCTGCTGAAGCAACCTAGGGAGATATTAACTAGTTTATAGAGGAGCTAGTTAGTATACTTACTATTATAATTAATATTATAGTACCCTAGCTCTACCTCTTTTAGTACTCCTACCCTAGCTTTATCTTAGAGTACTAGGCCCTGCTATAGGAGAAGAAGTATATCTAGTAGACTATCTCTATATACTAGAGTAAGCATTAGCATAAGGCCCCCTTGTCCCTATAGGTTTAGCTAGCTTAGGCCACCTAGGCATATAAGTAGGCTATATAATAGTACTAATATAATATCTTCTAGCAGTAGATTACTAATATTATAGATATAGATAATATATAGTATACTATCTACTAGATAAAGAACTAGGAGCCCTATTAGGCCTATACCCCCCTACTTTAGGACCCCTATACTAGCTTAGTTACTTATAAGGCCTAGGAGAAGGCTAACCTCCTAGCCTACTAGTTCTTTCTACCACCCCTGTAAGCTAATTTAGATAACCTCTAGGGCTATAACTACCCTAAACTAATTAGTATACTAGAATTTAGGGAATATAAGGTCCTCTACACCCTCTGCTCTATCAAACCTAATAAGGCACCTAGCCTAGATAGAATTACTAACTAGGTGCTGTAGGCTATTAGTTATATGCTAGTCCTAAGCCTAATAGGCCTATATAATTAATATATTTAGCTTAGCTACTGCCTAGAGTACTTCTATAATACTGCTATTATTACCCTCTATAAGCTAGGTAAGATAGACTACTTAGTACTAAAGGTATACTAATTAATTACTCTATTTAATACCCTAAGTAAGCTACTTAAGGCCCTAATTACTATCTAGTTAAGCTATCTAGCTAAGGCCTATAGGTTGCTTCTAGATAACTATTTTAGGGGGTGTAAGGGCTAGGGAATAAAGAATACCCTCTATATAGTCCTAGAAGCTATCTATTTAGGTTAGAAGAATAGTAAGATTATCTCTACCCTTCTACTTAATATCTATAAGGCCTTTAATAATATTTTATATAAATAACTCTTATATAACCTCTGTATATAAAGGGTCCTAGAGCCCTATATTACCTAGCTTAATAGCTTCCTCTAGGGCTAATCTACCTTACTAGTTCTACCTAAATATACTATACTAATCTAATAGATAGAGACTAGTATCCTATAGGGCTCCCCCCTCTCCCTAATTCTCTATATCTTCTATAACACAGGCCTAATGGGGTGGGGGGACCCTGAATAGGGTACTAATAATATTAGATATATTAATAATATAATAATACTTACTATTAGTAATAGTAAGTATACTAACTATTAATAACTATAAGAGTACTACTAATATAGATATCTTTACTAGACTACTACTTATGCCTCCTAATTTAAACTATTAAAGTTCTAGCTTATTTACTTCTACCTCCCAGGCTGGTAGGCCTAAAGTGATGCTAAACCATCTAGCTAAGGTAGTAGGCTAGGGGAGCTACTAGACCTAGGTAATAGGTAGGTTATTAAAGCTAGTATAATAGTCTAACTTCTTAGGGTTATTCTTAATTAGAACCTTACCTTTAAGGTATATCTCTAGTATATTAATAGTATAGCTATCTAGTGCCTCTAGGCTATTAGTATACTAGATAGCTCTAAATAGGGCCTATAGCTCTAGAAGCTTTAGTATATATATACTATCTATATTATCCTAATTATACTATATACTACCTCTATATAGTATATACTACTAGTCTGAGGCTAGAAGCACCTCTATAGCTAGTAGATAAAGATATTAAACTAAATCTAGTATTAGGCTAGGAAGCTAATTATAGGGGCCTTCTAAATAGTTAGTAGAGCTATATTTAATACTAAATTATACCTTACTCTAATACTGCTACTCCTCTAATAATACTATATCTAAACCCTTATCTAAATTACTACTACTCTAGCCTATTAAATACATATTCTTAATTATTATTAATACTACTAGAATCTACTATTATACTTGCTGCTAGAGGCTGCAGAGGAGGAGATTAAATTAGTAACTAGTATTAATTCTAGAGAGCTAGAGATATACTTACTATAGATAGTACCCCCCTAGTAGGAGCTGCTAGAGGTGGTAATTAAGAAGATAAAGAAGTAGTTAATAATTTACTATAATATTTACTATATTACTTACCTAGAGGCTATTTAGATCTATACTAATAGTTCTAGTATCTATAGATAGGTAGGCACTACTACAGTGTGCCTAGACCCCTCTATTTACTAATAATATTACCTAGAGATGGATGTTAAATATATAGTACTAGTTATAGAGATTATAGGGTTAGTGCTAGCCCTGTAGCTCCTTAAGTAAGAGCTAGTACTATATAATATCTAGATAGCAGTATAGATAGCATTAGCAGGGCTAGCTTCCTATAGCTAATAGAAGTAGGCTAAAATATATTCTAATAACTAGAGTATATTATATATACTACTCACCCTAAAGTAGGGCTCTAGCTAGTATCTAGTTTAGGAGATAGTAGACCTATTTAACTAGCTAGATCTAGTACTTAATATATTATTCTACTAGCTAGCAGCACACCATAGGGTCACTAGTAATAAGCTAGTAGACTAGAAGGTAAAGGAGGTAGCTAGATAGTAATAGGGTATTATAGAGGGGTAGTATAGGCCCCTACTACTAGTTATACTCCTAGATCACCCTATGCGCAGGCCCCTGGATGCCTAGATTAAGTAGTATATAAAGAAGTAATAGGGGGAGGCCTAGTAATAGTCTATATATAGTAGGTACCTCTAGTGCTTCCTCCCTAAGGTCTCCTACTATTTACTTACTATCTATAATAATCTTACCCCTATAGAGTGCAGTGTTCTAGCCTAGATATATACTAGGAAGATTAGGCTGAATTACTATCTCTTAAGTATTAACCAGGCTAATAACCCCCTCTGCCCATGCAGGCAGGCCCTAGAGATAATTCACTATATACTATTTAGCTGCACCTAATATAATAACCTTTAGTAGGTAATATAGACTAGCGTAGAAGGGACCCCCTAAAACCTTATAGAGGCCTTAATAGAGAAATAGTATATTTAGTAGACTGCACAGCTCATACTAAGCACTAGCTAGCTAATATATCTAGCTAAAGCCACCCAGCTGGCATAGCTTAAGCTAAGCACCCCCAGCAGCACCTAGCTTCTAATAGCCCTAGTAGATAATAGCTGACAGACTATAATCATATACTATCATACACTACTAGTTACTCCTATTAGTATAGCACCACTACCTATGGCCCTGACCCGCGCATTTACATAGCATTAGTATGCTGGACTAGGGCCCCTAGGGCCTGGGATGGCTCTATTTAGTGATAACACCCCTAGAACCCTTGCAGGCTTAGGAATCTGCAGTATTCTAAATAAGTTAGTAACTATCTTAGGGGGAAGTAGGCCTATATAGGTACCTAGGTAGGTGCAGGGGCATATATAGGAGGTAGCTGGTGATTTTAGCCCTAGCTAAGATGGAATAATAGGAGTCAGGGTAGCAGCACTTACTGATTTCAGCCCTGGCTAAGATAGATCTACAGGGAAGGGTAGTAGCACTCACTAACTTTAGCTAGGGCTAAAACAGGGGAATCTATGAGGGAATCTATAGGGGGTTCAGCCTAGCCTAGGTGCCTAACATATATATATATCCATGTATGCTGGTGGTGTCGGTCTGCAAGGACGGCCATTGGTTAGATAGTCACTGCTTGCTAGGAGCCTCTGACATGGCCCAGCCCAGTGCTGAAACAGAGTAAGGAATCAATCAATCAATCAATCATCAATCATATATATAGAAGTATTCTTACCCTCTATATATAATAATACCTATAAACTATTAGGAATCTAGATGTAATAGCTATTAGTAAAATATTACTATTATATCTATAAGGGATATATATGGATATCCTATATATTCTATAATAATTTCTATCTATAAAGGCACTAGATATATATTAGGAATAACTATTATATTAATTCTATAGAAATTAATAACTACTTAACTCTTTATTTTCCTATTAACTAGTTAGTTAATAATAAATACTAGTAAGGGTGGGAAAGGTAGTTTATTAAACTTTAGTAGGGGAGGTATAGATTATAGTAATAGATCTAAAATATATATTAGAGCTTCTAAAGGAGTAATATTTATTAAAAAACTTATTTATCTAAGCTTATATAAGCTATTAAATATTTTATCTATAATCTATTAGTATTTAGGGCTAATATTATAGATTTTTATAGACTTCTTAACTTACTATTTCTATTCTTCTTTAAGATAAATATATATCTACCTCTCTTTAGGTACTCTAACTATATTAGTATTTATCTATACTAATAGATAGGCTATAATCACTTTTTTAAGCTTACTAGCTATTTTTAGTAGACTATAATCTAAATACTATTATTAAGCTTTATTATTATAGAGTTATTTACTATAACTTATAATACTTTAGTAGAGTCCTTAGGCAGTATAATTACTAGGTTATAAATATATAGAGTATTAATATAGTAGATATTTATAGCCTTAAATTCTAATAAGAGACTAAGTTATTTATGATAGTTAAGTATTATTAGTTAATCTATCTAATTAATAGTAACTATATAACTAAAATTTATATCTTATATATAAGAAAAGAGGGCCACCTGCTTATACTAAGATAGTTTAAAAATATAGTTATAATTATTAAAAAGACCTTTTATCTATTTTACTAGTATCTAGGTAGTTAAATAGGGTGGTATTATAACTCTCTTCTAAGTATATACTAGAGTTAGATCTATATAATATAGCTTAGATAAAATAGTAAGTAGAAGCTTTATATCTTTATAAGATATTATTATAGCTTTATATTTTATAAAATTAATAATAAAACTATATTTATCTAGTATATTAGTACTAATAAGAAGATTAGCTTTAAGACCTTAGGTTAAGTATACTTCTATCTATATTTTTATAAGGTAATACCTAGTGCTATACTTTACTAGAATAAATAATAAAATAGAGATAAACTAAGCACTTATAAAGCTATTAGTAATACTATATACTAGTATAGGTACTAGATAATTATGAATAGTAATATTAGGTAGAAACTTAAGTAGAAATTTATAATTAATAATTATTATAGTATAACCTAAGTCTAAATAAATTATTATTAATAGTTACTCTATATAAAGGTATACTTTAATTATAATATATTTCTAAGATTAAAATCCTATACTATTATATAAGGGAACTTCTATTAGCTTTATCTTAAGAATTAATAAATCTATAATATCTATATAAAATCTACTAATATTATTACATTCTAGAGCATGAGTATGAAGGGTATTATTAGAGGGAAATTCCTATTTATAATTATTATATTATA
>NW_025091231.1:660211-771523 GCF_018404265.1 Aspergillus viridinutans | reverse complement strand
TACTTATTTTAGGAAGTAAAATAGGGATTTCTTATCTATTAGGCCTAAGGATAGTATCTATAAAAACCTCCTTATAGGGTATTCTAAGTAGCCTACTAAGTAGGAATATAATATAGAGTTATACTAGTAAATTTATTAAACTAGTTAATTTATTTCTTATTTAAAATTAATATAAAATCTACTATAGTAGTCTTTTTATCTAGTTTATTAATATACTCTTATAGAGGTATATCTAAGTTTCTCTATATTCTAAGAACTAATAGAAATTCTAAGTCTCCTTTACTATATTATTTTGCTAGTAATACTATTAATATAATATGACATGGCTCATCTCTCTTACCAGATTCTACCTTAATCATCTCTCCTTACTTACTTATATAGTTTATCTCTCTTACTAGATTCTATCTTAATTATCTCTTCTTATTTACTTACACAGCTTATCTCTCTTACTAGATTCTATCTTAATCATCCCTCCTTACTTACTTATACAGCTCATCTCTCTCACTAGATTCTATCTTTATTAAGAGAGATAAGTGCACACAGGGGGTCCTAGGCCTTATAAACTAAACTAATAGCTAGCTAGCTAGCCAGCTGGGCCCCTTAAATATTAATCTATATAATAATTAATAATAGGGACCCTACTAGACCCTAAAATCTAACCCTCTTACCCCTGAGAGTTATCTCTATATAGTTAAATATATATTAACCTATTATTTTAATTAGTAGCTTCTTAATTAGGATCCTATATATTAATTATTATTACTAATTAAAGGCCCTAGCACCTAGGATCTTTAGGGCCTACCCCTATTAATTAGAGGTACTAAATCCTAGACCTCTAAGATTTAGCTCTAGCTATCTACTAATAATAACCCTTTAGGTAGAGTAATTATCTAACTAGATTAGGGCTCTACTTCTCTTATTAGACTACCTCCCTATACTAGGTTAGGCTACTTATAGACTTTACTCTAATATTATATACTATCTTATACTTTAAYTATATACTATCTTATACTTTCTACTAGGGCCTAGTTATCTTAATATTATAGCTTAGTAGCTAGCCCTAGTAGCTAGTAATAATTCTTCTATTATTAATTATTCCTTTTATTTTATAATATACTATATAAATATTATTAAATTTACTTAGACTTACTCTAGTAGGTCTATTAAAGCCCCTTAGATTAAAGATTTTATTTAGTAGGCCTATACCCTAATTATAAAACTACTAGAGAGCTAAGTCTATAGTATAGCTACTAGTAATTATAATATATAGGCCCTAGGTATAAATAGTATAGGAGTAGGTAAGCATAGCTTAGCTACTTTCTTATTTATAACCCTTAGAGCCTAAGGGGTCTTTAGCTAGATCTAGTAAATACTAAGTAATCCCTCCTCCCTTCCTAACTATTATCTATCTTCTACCTCCTCCCCCCTAGCAGCACCCCCCTATAATAATAAGAACCACATCCAGATCTGGTAGTATGGGTATAGAAATGGCCTAGGCCTAGGAGCTAGCCCTTATAAGTAAACTACTACTATAGCTATTATAGGTAAGATCTAGAAGATCCTCTATTATAGTAGCCTCCCTAGCCTAGCTAGTATATAGGTGGTAGGGGCCTAGATGCTTTATAGTAGTAATCTAGATATATATATCTATTCTATATTAGATTAGGAGTACCTAATCTAGAATAAAAAGATATAGCTCTAGAAGCTCTCTAAGAGTAAATATACCTATATTACTAATTACTAGTATATTATTCTAGTCTACTATATTCCTATTACCTTCCTCCCCTCTAGTATCTAGAGCATGGTAGAGGCCCTCTAGGAGAAGATCTTATACTATAACCTAGCACTCTGCAGCCCTATACTATATATAGGCTAGTGTAGGAATAATATTATAGCCTAATAGTATAAGTAGAAGTCTTCCCTAGTAGTCTTCTTCTAAGATATATAGTTAGTAAATCATACTATTTAGAACTAGATCTTCCTAGATAGCACCCCACTACATATAGAACTATTTAACCCACTATACCAGCTCCTACAGTGCACCTGATGCCTAAATTATAGACATGCCCAGCCCATCTGCACAGCTGAAAGAGTTACATATCTGTATTGTGCTAATGCCCACAATAAGAAGTTCTGTAAGTGCCCTGTATACTAACACAAACACTGAATATCCCAAGAATGACTATGGAATTAACCCCTTTTCTTTGCTAGCCTGCCCTAGCCTACTAACCCAGCCCTGAACACCAGACTAGCCCAGCTACCTGCGCCACCACATAGTACAGCTGGCATAGAGCCCCCCAGGCCTAAAAGGGCTAAAATAATCAGTAAGCCACTACTAAATCTAGAAGATATATATTAACTAGCTAGCTAATTATCACTATCACTAGCTAATATATTTAAAATAAAATTATATTCTCCTATAAAGGCCCCCTATCACCTACCTATCTACCTAATAGTTAATATTAGCTACCATCCATCTCTGTAGCTATAGCTAACCCATTCTATATAAACCCACTTATAAAGCATATTACTAAAGCAGCCCTAGAAAGTAGCTATAGTATTAGAGCTAATATCTATATAGCTAGTACCAGCACCTCCTCTACTACCTACCTATAATACTAATTTCTATATACTAGTACTAATACTACTATAATTAATAGATACTAGTACCTCTAAAAGAGTAGCTAATTTAGCCTCCCCACCCCTATTACTACTCTCTAACCTAGCCTAACATGCCCCTGGACTCTCCTCTAGAATATCTAATATATTAAGCCTCTTAGTTATCTTCTATATACTAACCCTCCTGAGTAACCTCACCTGGGAAGTTCCTAAGCTACTAGTAGCCCTAAAGTATAAATATAGCTATAGCCAGGGCTATTAGCCTGCTATAAGCAGCCTAGACCTGCTTAATATCCTAGTCTCTAAGCTAAAATACCTAAAGATATCTACTAAGATATATAATACTAAAGATAATAGAACTATATAAGCCTCTAGCCTATAAGGCCTGCCCACACTACTTACTAGCCTAAGCCTACCTACCAAGCTAGCTCAGATACCTAAGATACTAAGCTAGGGGGCCCTGTCAGGCCCCTTCCACTATAGCCCTAGTTTATAAGACCAGGGCCTCTGGTATTAATTACTAGCACTAGCTCATCTAGCATACCCAGCATATCTAGCACATCTAGCACATCTAGATCAGCATCTAGGTTAGCATCTAATCTAGTCTCTAGTTTAGTAACTAGTTTAGTATCTACCTTAGTAAGTAGTGTCTCCCTCCTACTATTTAACCCTAAAATACTAACCCTATTAGTCTACTAAACTATACCCTTCCTACTAACCTCCAACCCTGACCCACCCCTGAATTCAGAGGAAGCTGAATATAATAGGTTCTATATATACTAGAAGGCTGAAATAGGAAGCACTTAGGGCAGCTTAAGTATATATAATAGTAGTATTTATCTAGAGGAGGGCTGCCAGCATATAGCCTCTAGTAGCTATGGCTAGTAGCCTATCTATACCCCTGAGGGCCCCTGAATCTAAACTAGATAAAGCTGAATCTGAACCTAAGGCTAAACCTAATCTGGGGGCTAAAACCAATACTAGAACTAAGGCTGGTGTCACCCTAGGCCCCTAGGCTAACTAAACCATCTAAATACTATAGTATAATGTTCAGAATTTACTAGATATTAGCATAGCCCCCCTCCTTTAGGACCCTCAGCTCTAGGACTACACAGTTATTACCATCTAGGAGCCCTAGGTTAACACCCACAGAGATGCTCCCCTAATATACTAGCTTTACTTATAGAAGAAGAGAAGTAATAACTATAATAACTTAAGTTAGATTTAGTAGTAAGCTTAGGAGGGGTCTAATATAAAGTATTTAATTATTATTTAGTAGATATATTAATAGTTTTACTTAGAGGTATATCTTATAAGGTAGGACTATTATTCTAAATCTTTAGTAGATTACTAGCTTACAGAATTATCCTATATAAATAAGTAACTATTAGTAAAAAGTTTAAAATAAGAAACTTATATATTATCCCTAGAATTCTACTACTTACTATAACCTAGATAGAATTTATAGTTTAATTCTTTTCTATATTATAGATAGTTAGTATAAGCACCCTAGAATAATACCTAAGTTATACTATTTAAATTATACTTAGGAGATATAATATATTTAAGAAATATACTAGAGTCTATATATTACTTATAGCTAGGACCTATAGTAATATCTTACTAATAGAGAATAATAGCTAATTACTAAGATAGATTAATAATTAGCTTAATTAATAGTTTACTACTCTTACTATAAGACTATTTAATATTATATACTATATCTAGGAGGGTAATATATAATCTATCTTACTTTATTAATAGGAAATAGCACTTCTTTATTACCTACTTAATAGTACTATAATAATTAGGAATAAGTATCTTTAAATTAGAAATAGGAGTATAATAACTAAGGAGTTAAAGTAGATAAATATACTTTATAAAGAGAAGAGACTATAAAAGTCTATTAATTTAAATAAATAAAAGCTAAGCTAGAGGATCTAATATTAAGATTTAGTTATAAAATATCTTATATATTAAGTAAGAAAAGTTAGGGATATTTATATTTAGGCTATATATACTAGTAGTAAATATTTATTTATTTATCTATACTTATTAGTTAATTCTATCTTTATTAATTTAATTATTTATATATATATATAAATAATAATATTTACTATAATTCTTTATATAGTACTTAAGGATTACTAATTACTTAGGTAACTTACTTATTAATATTACTAAGTAAGGTAATCTAATTATACCTCTTATATATTAAATAAAGAATATACTTAGCCACCACTATAGTGATCTTAAAATAATAGTATAAAGAATAATTTAGTTAATTCTATAGATTATTAATAAAGAAATAATAATATCTAAATACTAGGTTTAGAAACTAATATCTCTTAATAATAGTTATATCTATATAGTCATACTAATAGGTGCTAACTAAGAACTCTATAGATAAAGTTTAGTTTAAGTAGGGGAGGATGTAATATTAATAATAGGTATATAACTTTAGAGAAGCTATATAGGGTGTATAATAATATCTAGTAACTAATATTACTATTTATATAGTGTAGTGGAGAAACATAGCATTAGTTCTAGCTGATTACTCATACCTATTTCAGGGCTTAACCCCTGAGGTAGATGACTGGGATGATAATAATATTATTACTAAAGGTAGAGGGATCTTCTACTAATTATATTATTCTTTAGAAAAGATTATAACTACTATTTAAGGAATGAATAAATTACTTTCTATTATAATATCTCTTCTATCTAGTTAAACTTATATCTAACCTAGATATAACCTAGCTTATAACTCCTAATTATATTAAAGCTTAACCTACTCTTTAGAGTGCTATATAATATCCCTTATATATTTAGTAACCTATATAGGGTATTCTTATGGCAGTAGTAAAGAGCTATCTAAAAGAAGGTTATAAGCTAAGTATTATAAAATATAGGAAGTTTATTTAACCCTAAGAGTTAGCTAACTAGATTAGGAGAAGAGAAAGCAGGAGTATCTAGATAGAAAGGGTAGAATAATATTAAAGTTTAAAAATATATTAAAATAGATAAGTAAATATATAATTAGTCTAAGAAGGAGAGATAAGGAAGTAGATCTAGCCTTATACTATAGAATAAGAGTATTAGAGAAGAGAGTAATAATAATAAAAATATTAATAAAGAATAGAGAAATTTAGTACTAAGAGATTATTAAGAAAGATAAATATAGAAATAATCTAGTAAGGAAAAGAGAAGAGTAAGAAAGAGTAATATTATTTTTTATAGTTTTTTATAATTAACTTTAGGAATATTATAAAAGTTATTAAATTTCTTTAAAAAAATAATAGTTTCTACTACTAATATTTTAAACCCCTATTATAATATCTATTAATATAAAGAAGATGCCTAAAAATCTTACTCTATCTAGAGAGAGCTTTATAACTTCTAGCTCTAGGGTCTCTATAGGTAATCTTAGATAAGATTAGTCTTCTAGAGATATAGTTAACCTAGAAGATAATAAAGTAGCTTATTAGAAGTATCTCTTATAAGCTAATATATCTACTTCTAAGATAGCTAGGGCCTTATAATTTAATAGTAATAATATAATAGATTTCTTAAAAATTATAAATAACCTCTTTTAAAGATATCTTATCTCTAAAGATAAAGAGAAACTATTATATATACTAGATTACTATAGTAATATTATTTCTATATAAGTAATAAGCCTTTCTAAATATAACTAAGATAATTATAGTACTATAAAGTAGTTACTAAAAGAAGAATATATAAGATTAGATAAAGCTTAAAAGATTTTTAATATTTAGTAGCTTAAGAACTTTATAAGTATAAAAAGAAAGGAAACTAATATAGATAGTTTTATTTATTAATTTTATTTAGTATTAGAAAGACTAGAGAAGGAAGAATATCTTAATATCTATAGCTATATATTAATATTTATTTATAGTCTTCTTACTTCTATATAAGAGGAGCTATTTTAGAAGGAGGGATTTAATACTAAAAAGCTAAATTCTATAATTTATTCTAAAGTAAAAGAAGTAGTTAAGAAATTATTTTAGATAAATATAATATTATAAAGAGTAGCTAATCTTAGGGTTATAGAAAATAGTTAGACTTTATTATATAAGTTTAAGAAAGTAGATTCTAAGAAGAGTTTAGTCTTAGTAAAGCTTAATAAAGAATATCTAGTAAAGAAGACTAAGATAGTAAAATTAGATTCTATTTAAGCTAGCTAAATAGTAATAAAGGATGCTAAGCTAGTAAAGTTAAAAATTAATAATCTTAGTAAGTAATTTTAAGGGTTATAATTAAATTAAATAGAATTTATAAAGTATCTAGATATAAGAAATAGATTCCTATTATATATAGGCTAAGGATAAAGATATTTAAATATAAATACTAAATAATTTAAGTTTATTCTACTTAACCTAAATTAATACTAATTCTATTTAATATTAAATAAGTATAATCAGTCATCTTATCCTACTTATTAGAAGTTTTTAAAGAAGGGAGTTATTTATCTTAACTATAAAGAAAAGATCTATTAGAGATTAGCTAGAATAGAAGGGGCTCTACTATACCTATTTTAGAATAGTAAATATATAAAAGAGTAAGTTAAGGAATATTTATATATAGTTACTAGAATAGAGTAGAGGCTAGTTAGATATAGTACTAGCTTCCTATTATATAATATTAAGGATATATTTAATAGTTCTAAAGATAAGATTTTAGATACTAGTATTAGATACTATAATTAAGTAGTAGAGGTAGGCTCTAATAAGAAAGATAGCTATAAATTAGTAGCTATAAAGAGGGCTTAGAATATACTTATAGAGGATACTTATATAGAAAAGGGTCTACTATTAATAAAAATAGTAAGAGTAGGATAGTATTATAGGACTAACTTTAAAAAGAAAGCTTAATAGAAAGAAATACTATAGAAGATCTAAAAGACTAAAAAAGAGAAGTAGAAAAGAAAGCTAAAATTAGTAAACTTCTTAAAAAAAGAAGATTTTAATACTTCCTTAATTATAAATTAAATCTTAGCTAGAAAGGTGGAACTATTAGTTAGTAAACTAATAAAAGTATTATCTATAGTTTATAAAGCCTTCTTCTCTCCTATTAAGGAATAACTAGTATCTATAATAGCTTATAATATAAATAAATAATTTTAACTTTAGGTAAACTATATTACTACTAATATTTCTTTAGTTAAATAGGAACTAGAAGAAGAGGAGTAAGCAGAAGAGGTATTATATATAATAGTAACTTTAAGAGTAGCTATAATTATTAGTAAAAAGAATCTAGCCTTTAGCTTAAGGGTTATAATTAATAGTAGAGCTAAGATTAATATTATATACTACTTACTTATAGCTAGATTATAACTACCTATTATATTATTAAATAATAGATTTATATAGAATACTAATAGTAGGTTAATAAAGTTCTTTAGTATTTATAAATATATACTTATTATAATTAGAGGTTTTTTATATTAAGTTTTATTCTTTATTATTAATACTCCTTTATCTAATAATTATATTTTAGGTTAGCTATTTAAATATTAAGTAAGATTACACTATATTACTCTAAAGAATAGGTTAGTAGAAACTATTATTATATTACTAGATAGAAAAAGAAAAGTATTAATTCTAGTTTTCTCCCCTTCTAATCTATAGAATAAAAATCAGAAAGGGGTGTTTAAAGATAAAGAAAGAGTTTAGATATTAGTATCTAAAGATAAGGAAAACTAAGTACTAAAGAAATCTATAGGTTAAATCTTAGTAGATAGTAAGACCTGCTAAGAGGGTATAAGGTAAGTAGAATTTAATTAAAGAGGTTAAGGAACTTATGTAACTAGCTATAGATTAACTTAAGATAGCCCTTATATTAGCTCTAGCCCTTAAGCCTTTAGAATACCTAAAGAAGCTTAAGAATAGATTAATAATAGAGATAGGAGAAGTTATTCTTACCTATAATACTAGTAAAGAAGGTTAGGGAGGGAATTTAATATAATATAAGACTAGAACTAATAAAAGATATCTAATCTATTTTAAAAGTAGCATCTAGGTAGGTATAGAGATAAATTATAATACTAGAAAAAAAGAGTATTATATAGTGCTTAAGTCTCTTAAGAAGTTTCATACCTAGCTTTATAGGTATTATTTTATATTAGAAGTAGATGCTATAACTCTGGTTATATAATTAAATTAGATAGTAACTAACCTTCTGGGAGCTATAATAGTATAGTAGATTATATAGATTTAACTCTTTAACTTTATTATTTATTATATTCTAGGTTTAAAGAATACTATAGCTAATAATTTATCTTAAAGACTGCCTATATATGCAGATATTTAAGAAGTAGAAAATAATAATATTAAAGAGTTTTTAGATATATAGTTTAGTATAATATTCTATATTTTACTACTAGACTCTTAAGAAGAGGATATATCATTCTTAGTTAAATTAGAAATATAGATAAAGGAGTTATACTAAATTATAAAATAGTTATTAACCTTAGAAAGGCCTGATAGGATAGATACTAATAAATTCTAAAGATTTAAGAAAAGAGCTATAAAGTTTCTTATCTAAGATTATATCTTATTTAGGAGATCTAGGAAGTCTAAACTAGTTTATAGAGTAGTAGATAATAAGTAATAATAGTAAAGGATTTTATCTACTATATATAATAAATTAGGGTATTAAGGTAGAGAAGGCACTTACTATAAAATTACTATCTAGTATTAGTAGTCTAGCTTATAGAAAGATATTTTAGATTAGTATAAATCTTATAATAGATGCTAAAGAGCAGTAGGATTATAGCTTAAGAAGGAGATAACTCCTACTAAATCTAGTAGTCTATTTTAAAAATAGTATATAGATATTATTTATATTATCTATAGGAGTATAACCCTATATTACTTAGCTATAGCTAGGGAATCTTTATTAGGATAGATAGAAGCCTAAGTAATAATAACTCTAATAATAGTAGCTATAGCTAAATTCATCTTTAAAGATATCTTTATAAGATAGGGTTATATTAAGATTCTAGTTTTAGATAATAGTCTAGAAATAAAGGATATTATTATAGTTCTCTATAAGAGATATAAAGCTTACTATATTTAGATATTATTATATAATTACTAAGCTAATAAGTTTATTAAAGTTAGGTATAAGCTAATTATTAAAGCCCTAAGGATATTAACTACTAGAACTAGTATCTAGTAGTAATAACACCTCCCTATAGTCCTCTAGGCTAATTATAATAYTATAARAGGTATAATAGRAATAATACCCTTTAGGATACTTATAGGATAGGAGGCTATTCTACTAGTAGAATTAAAAGTTCTAATATAGTAGATACTACCTTAGAATAAGATTTAAGACACTGGAGATCTAGTTATAATAAGAGTAAGGTAGATTAAATAGAGGGATAAGAATACTACTAAAGCTATTATAAGAGTCTAGTAAAAGAGAGAAGAAGGAGGTAAGGTATTTAATAACTAGAATTATCTCTAAAGAGAAGTATTATAAAAAGATAACCTTATTCTACTTTATAATAGTAAGCTAGAAACTTTATACTTTAATAAGATAGTATTTAGATAGTTAGGACTATATTATATTTATTAGATTCTTATAAATAGTTTATACTTACTAAAAGAACTTAATAGCACTATATTCTAGATAATAGTTTATAGTAATTAGTTAAAGTAGTTCTTTATCTTAAATTAACCTAGTAAGGTAATCTTAAGGATAGCTAAAGTTTTAGATAAGGTAGATTCTACCTTTATACCTCTATATATAGATATAACTTAAAGAGATTTAACTTAGCTAATAATCTATAATAAAGACCTTATCCCTAATAATTTATTATTTATAGTAATTATCTCTCTACTATAATTAAACTAACTTTATTAGCTATTTCATATTTCTTTACTATAATCTATAAGTATAGAATACTTTATTTAAGGCATCTAAAGTTAAAGAATAAGATTTTACTATTTCTTTATTAGTCTTTAATCTTTCCCTTAGTTTATTAGTTAACTTAAGTAGCTTATACTACTTTTCTTTTATCCTTTCTTATCTTTTACTTTTTATTTCTTTTACTTTTCCCTTATATTAAGTTTAATTAATTCATAATTAATACTCATCATAACAAGGGCATTAACTATAAATTAAGAGGGGAGAGATATTTTAAACTTATATTTCTACTTTCCTAACCTAGATCTAACTAATTAAGTCTAGTTAATTATATTATTTTTATAGTTTAAAGGATCATATAATTCTTTATTATTTATCTATAAGTAATATAATAAAATAACTATTACCTTATAAATTTCTTATTTTCTAGTTTTATCTAAAGTCCTTAATTTTATTAATTCTTTTTCTTAAAATCATCCTATTCTTAATAAAGTCATTCAGCTACTATCTACTATAGATAAAACCTTAAAGAATCCCTATAAGTAGGGAGCAGCTCTAGCTATAAAAAAAGTAAAGAAAAATAAGTAGAATTTAGGTAATACTATAGATATAGATATAGAAGTATCTATTATCTCTATAGGGGTAAAAGCTTAGTTAGCCCTAGAAGATATTATAATAGTAAGCTAGGTATAYATTAAAACTTAGATAAGAGAAGCTAATAATATATTAGAGGAACTTAATTAAAAACTATAGCTATATAAAATAGATAAAGAGAGATATATAGTTTATAAAGAGATTAGAGAAGGGATACTACTATAATAAGAAGTCTAGAATACCTAGATATATATTATCTAGGAAGCTATCAGAAAGATTAATAGATTTAGTAAATAGAAAAAGAAAGATAAAGTACTATAGAAAGAAGTAGAGGATATTATAAAAATAATAGTAGAAATTATAGAAAGAATAGTAAGGTATTAGATTTAAATCTAAGAAAAATAGAGTAATAATATTATAGATTATCTATTAAGAATTAGCTATAGTCATCACTATATAAGGGACTTAGTAATAATAATAAAGATAATTARTTTTAAAATAGTAGCTAAGAGAGCAAATTAGTATACTCTAAATTAGATAATAAATAAGAGAAGAGGGCTAAAAAGCTATATATATATAACTCTATAAGATATTTAGTTTATAAAAATAAAACCTTAGAAAGAGGGTAAGCTTACTAAAAATAAGCTTAATAAAATTAGAGGGAAGCTTAATTAGTTTAATCTTTTAATATCTTTAGATAAGGATAAGGAGTTAAAGCTATAGCCTCTAACTAGATTAATAGTACTTAGATAGTTTAATAAAGTTCTTATACTAATTAAAGAAGCTCTGTAGGTCCTGGATAATAAAGAGTTAATAGATATATTAATAGAATTAAAAGTAAAGAAAAAGACACACTTAGGAAAATTATATAGTAAAGCTATATCTAATATAGATAAAGGTTTAATATCTAGTAGAGATAAGAACTTAGGAAGAGAAGCTTTATAGTAATAATTAAAGAAAGCTAAAGACTAGGTTACTAAAAAAACTTAAAAAGAGTAAGATAAATATACTTATAAAATCTTTTTAGATCTATTAGTAATAATAATTCTTTATATATCTCCTTATAAATTAACATAGAATTTAGTAGTTATATTCTTAGTAAAAGTAAAAGCTATAACAGAGCTTAAGATATATATAAAATATCTTTAAGTTATTAGAATAGATTTAAAGTTAAAGATAAACCTATTACTAGATATACTTAAAGAGTATATATAGTAATGTATTAAGCTTAGTAATAAGTATATAATACTATAAGATAAAGCTAGATTATATACTTAGTTTATAGATACTAAAGCTCTAAAAATAATTAATTTAGGTATTAATAAGTATAAAGAAGTCTTTTAGATAYCTATAGTATAAAGTATTACTTTTAATCTAAGTACTATTATTTATAAATAGATTAAAGAGCTTCTATCTAACTTAGATATAGGTTTCCTAAAGAATTTTAATAAAAATAGTTATATTACTATAAATAATTTATTCTCTTACTAGAATACTAAAGATARAGGTCTTAAAAAGATTACTTTTAATAAGACTAGAGTATATAACTTTTATACACCTCTTAAGAGAGGATCTATAGATAATTAGCTTAGAAATATATAGTTCTCTATAATATAATAAGCTCTCTAACTTAATCTTTATACCTACCTTATTATAATTATATTATATAATAATAGAGAGTAGAGACTCACCCCTTATCTTATATTAGTAAGGTTTATAATAGAATAAATAGAGCTAAATTATTTAGAAATATATAGGTATCCTAATAAGTAGTATTACTATAGAATACTAATATATACAGCATATATAATATACTTAGTAGTAATAACCTAATATAATTAGAGTTAGTCCCTTAGTCAAGGCTTTATATTAGACTTTATAAGTATAAGAAAGTAGTAAGATAAAGATATTAATAATAGAGTTATTAGATAGGCTTTACTAAATTCTGGGCCTCCTATAGAGATAGTTAATAGTATAGAAGTTATTCTAGATAATTTTAAAAGTATTAGATAACACCCTCTATAGCTTATCACTAAAATAATAATAATACTAGAGATCTATATTAAGAAATTAGAACTTATATTAGACTTTCCTGTTATTTTTATAGTAGTAAATAAAAGCTAAAGGGATCTAGAGGTCCTAAGGATAGGGACTATTATAAAATTATAAAAGTATTTAAAAAATTTAATATTACCTAATATCTAGCTAGATAGATTAATACTATAGTTTTAACTTATTAGTCCTTAGGGATTCTCTATTTTTCTTATACCTTAAATATATATTAGAGTAGCACTTATTAGTTAACTTAGGTAGGATAATCTAGGGGTTATAAATAAATTAAATATCTTATTTTATAGGCCTGTTAATATTATATAAGAATTTCTATAGAAGGCTATAAATAATATTATTATTTTAGTAGAAGAAATAATAAAGAGATTTAAATCTACTAAGTAGGAGATTTATAGCTCTAACTCTACTTTTACTTATCTTAAAAAAGGAGTAATAAAGTAGAAATATAATAAAGAGATTTAATAGAGAGATATATCTTTAATAACTATCCTAAGTAGAGTAAGGAGATTATTAATATAAATACTTATAATTATATCTAAAACTCTAGTAAATAAACTTATATCTACCTTAGATAAAAGAAATAATAATATTCCTCTACTAGACCTTACTAGGGGTACTAGTAATATAGATCTTAATAATAATAAGGGAGATAGAGATAATACTATTAGTATAGCTAATAATAGTAGAAAGGAGCCTGATAAAAGTAATAATAGTAATAAAAAGAGAGATAGTAATAGGGATAATAATAGAAAAGGAGATAATAATAGGGGTAATAGAGATAATATTAAGTCTTATAATAAAGATAGAACTCCTTAATTTAGGAGATCTATTAAGGGTGATAAGGTAGTAAGGGGGGGAGGTAATATAGTAGAGAAAGATAATATTAGTTTTAGTTAATTACTTATATCTATCTTAGGGTATAACCCTTAAGGTAGATAACTAGGATAATAATAATATTATTACTAAAGGTAGGGGGATCTTCTTCCTACTATATTATTCTTTAGTAAGGATTATAACTACTATTTAAGGAAGGAATAAATTACTTTCTATTATAATATCTCTTCTATCTAGTTAAACTTATGTCTAACCTAGACATGACCTGGCTCATGACTCCTAATTATGATAAAGCTTGACCTACTCTTCAGAGTGCTATGTGATAACCCTTGTACAATATGCTTATCCTATGACTCTACTTAAGTCTAGTATTCTAGGTTCTAGTAGATATATTCTTTCACTCCTTATTTTACTTTATTAAGGATCTATATATTTAGCTAGTATACTTATAGCTCTGCTAACTACTTCTTATCTAGCTATTATAGCTATATAGTATATTAATCTACTTTATAATTATCTTTTAGGGAATTATCTTAAGGTATCTTAGGAATCTTATAGGACTGCTCCTTATTAGGATTAAGGCTCACCTACTAAGTTCTATACTCTTTATTAAGTGGATTAATAGGTTAATTAATTATAGTCTAATCTATCACAGGAAAATCCTCTTAATCTAGCTCTTTATAGTTAGTCTTTTCTTTATTAGAACCAATAATCTAATCTTCCTTAGTAAGTATTATCTATTAGTGAATAAGCCCTCCAGATATAATATTCCCCTAATTAATAAGACTATCTTTATCACTATTTAATAATTTCTAATTAGTAGCTATAAGTATATTTAAGTCTTTAGCAGGCTAATTATTATTTATACTTCTATACTTAGTAGAGTCTTCCTCTTGAAGCTCCTACTTAATTTCATTATTATTAAGAGTTATATATTCTTTAAATAGTTTTCTTAGCTACTTATTACTCCTTTTCTTAACTATAATAGTACTAGTTATATTATAAGCTCCTCTGCTAGTATAGAACTCTACTATTACCCTAAGCTATTTTATTTTATTCTACTAACCTCTCCTAGGTTATTACTTATAGTCTTTTAATATATATCTAGGTTTCCTATACTAGAAATATAACTTATCCTATTATCACTGTTCTCTTTCCTCTCTAGAAAGTGCCAACTGTGTCATATCTAATTCTATTAGATATAGCCTATAAGGATCTATATATCCTTAGCTCTGTGGCTAAGCTAGCCTTCTATTATTTAGTTAATAATTCATAGTATACCTGCTGCTAAAGGTATTCTAATTACTTTATTCCTTCCTATATATATAAAAATCTTATAATTTATTATTAATCTTAACTGCCTATTTAATTATTCTACTAAGCTTATCTAGTCATTCCATCTAAATTAACTTTTCTTAGATGTCTGGTTTCAAGCCTTCTTTAAATTATGTGATATTCATGTCTTCATCCTAATTTAAATAGGATATAATCTATTAGAATTATAACATGTATTCCCCTATAGATCCTATCTATTTAAGCTATTATAGCTATCTCTTAGCATTGCGCTCTTTGTTAATATTACTAAAAGTATTCTCTAACTATTTCTTAAATATATTATAACTAGTAAATATTTTATCTATTTTATTAGCCTAGTTATTATCAGTGTGTTTCTAATAATCTCTAATAAAAGGTTTAAACTAATTAAATACTAGTCTAGTTAGATAAGTTATGATAAATAAGACCTTATCTACTTTACTAATAAGTTTCTCCTAGTTTATCTAGATATATATATCTAACTATATAATAAATACTTATAGCTTAGATCTGCTACTGTTAAATAGTTCTGGTGGTCTGATCTTAATAGACTTAGCTAAAAGTTAACCTTCTAATTAATGGATATATTCCTAGAGTTATCTAACCATGCCTATTAGGTCTTCTACTATAACCTAAGGCTATTAGTCTCCCGCCCTTCTAATATTTAAGCTAGTTAGGGTCTGTGAGGTATTCCCTACTATGATATTTAATATTAAGAGTCAGTTAAATGTCCTAAAGTAATTTATACTATATAGTATTTAATTTATTATACCCTGGGATCTATCTCTGCTATTCTCTGCTAGTTAATGACTTTAGGAATAGGGTGATATAGTCCCTAGACTATATCTAATACTTACCTAAGGCCTACCCTCTGTGATAGCCTACTATATACTAACCCAGGTATATGGCATCATATAATGTAATAATCTGACTAGGATCTAATATAATCTAAAGGTATAATAATCTTATCTAAGATTATAGATAATAAGAATAATAACAGTAGAGATAGAAGTAAGGCCTATTAAGGATATATTCTTAATAGTAAGAGAGTAACTAATAAATTAGACTAGTGAACTTATACTTAAGTAAGTTATCTTTATTAAATATAAAGAACTAAACTAAGATCCCTAGATATAGTAGTAATAAGTATTCTTATATAGTATCCATAGCTACTCCTTTATCTACTCCTTTAGAGTAGTTCTCTTAGTAGTTCTTTACTACTCCTTTAGCTACTCCCTTATAGTAGCTAGATTAGTAGCCTCCTCTTGCCTACTCCCTTATCTCATCATAGGAGTATCTAATCATGTGACCTGAGGCTTAGTTATTTCATAAGGTTGTCCTCTTATGGGGTCAACTAGCTGAGGCTTGCTGGTGTTTCTGTTGGTGCCATAACAGCTCCTTAGCCTAACCCCTGCCCCCACCCCACAGCCAGCTAGATGATGTGGAAGTGGTCGGCGGCTTCTCAGGGGAAGTGCATCAGGGGTATATAATATACTTAGTAGTAATAACCTAGTATAATTAGAGTTAGTCCCTTAGTTAAGGCTTTATATCAGACTTTATAGCTATAAGAAAGTAGTAGRATAAAGATATTAATAATAGAGTTATTAGATAGGCTTTACTAAATTCTAGCCCTCCTATAGAGATAGTTAATAGTATAGGAGTTATTCTAAATAATTTTAAAAGTATTAAATAACACCCTCTATAGCTTATTACTAAAATAGTAATAATACTAGAGATCTATATTAAGAAATTAGAACTTATACTAGACTTTCCTGTTATTTTTATAGTAGTAAATAAAAGCTAGAGGGATCTAGAGGTCCTAAGGATAGGGACTATTATAAAGTTATAAAAGTATTTAAAAAATTTAATATTATCTAACACCTAGCTAGATAGATTAATACTATAGTTTTAATTTATTAGTTCTTAGGGACCTTCTGTTTTTCTTATATCTTAAATATATATTAGAGTAGTGCTTATTAGTTAACTTAGGTAGGATAATCTAGAGGTTATAAATAAATTAAATATCTTATTTTATAGGCCTATTAATATTATATAAGAATTTCTACAGAAGGCTGTAAATGATATTATTATTTTAGTAGAAGAAATAATAAAGAGATTTAAATTTACTAAGTAGGAGATTTATAGCTCTAACTCTACTTTTATTTATCTTAAAGAAGAAGTAATAAAGTAGGAATATAATAAAGAGGTTTAATAGAGAGATATATCTTTAATAACTACCCTAAGTAGAGTAAGGAGATTATTAATATAAATATTTATAATTATATTTAAGACTCTAATAAATAAACTTATATCTACCTTAGATAAAAGAAATAATAATATTCCTCTATTAGATCTTGCTAGGGGTGCTGGTAATATAGATCTTAATAATAATAAGAAAGATAAAGATAATACTACTAGTATAATTAATAATAATAGAAAGAGGCCTAATAAAGGTAATAATAATAATAGAAAAGGAGATAATAATAGGGATAATAATAGAAAAGAAGATAATAATAGAGATAATAAAGATAATACTAAGTCTTATAATAAAGATAGAACTCCTTAATTTAGGAGATCTATTAAGGGTAATAGGGTAGCAAGGAGGGGAGGTAATATAGTAGAGAAATATAGTATTAGTTCTAGCTAATTACTTATACCTATTTCAGGGCTTAATCCCTAAGGTAGATAACTAGGATAATAATAATATTATTACTAAAGATAGAGGGATCTTCTGCTAACTATATTATTCTTTAGAAAAGATTATAACTACTATTTAAGGAATGAATAAATTATTTTCTATTATAATATCTCTTCTATCTAGTTAAACTTATATCTAACCTAGATATAACCTAGCTTATGACTCCTAATTACATTGAAGCTTAACCTACTCTTCAGAGTGCTATGTGATATCCCTTGTACAATAGTTAGTTAGATCTTATATTCATTCTTAGCTTAGGTTAAAATATAAAAGACAGCTAGAATCCCTTAAAGTAAAGAGGGTATATAGGGGGTGGCTACTAGCCTACCCCCTATCCTTATACTCTTTGAAGACTCTATATCCTTCATAATAATGAATATCCCACTATATTATTAATAAGTTTCTCTTAGTTTATCTATATATATATATATCTAACTATATAAGAAATACTTATAACTTAGATTAACTTCTATTAAATAGTTCTGGTAGTCTGATCTTAATAGACTTAGCTATAAGTTAACTATTTAGAGTCTTATTCTATTATATTAATCTAAGAATATGCTCCTAGAGCTATTTAATCCTACCTATTAGATCTTCTACTATAATCTAAGGCTATATAGCTGCTTACTACTATAAAGTTCCTATCTAACTAATATTTAAGCTGGCAGGGGCTTGTGGTATATTATTTACTATAATATTTAATATTAAATATTAATTAAACTTCCTAAAGTAATTTATACTATATAGTATTTAATTTATTACACCCTAGGATCTATCTCTGCTATTCTCTGCTAGTTAACTACTTTAGGAATAGGGTGATATAGTCCCTAGACTATATCTAATACTTACCTAAGGCCTACCCTCTATGGTAGCCTACTATATACTAACCTAGGTATATAGTGTTATATGATATAGTAATCTAACTAAGATCTAATATAATTTAAAGATATAATAATCCTATCTAAGATTAAGGATAATAAGAATAATAATAATAAAGATAGAAGTAAGGCCTATTAGGTATATATACTTAATAATAATAAGAGAGTAACTAATAAATTAGACTAGTAAACTTATACTTAAGTAAGTTATCTTTATTAAATATAAAAAACTAAACTAAGATCTCTAGATATAGTAGTAATAAATATTCTTATATAGTTCCTCTCTTATCTACTATTCCTACTACTATAACAGGGTAGTCTTAGTAGTAGTTATATACTATCTACTATTACTAAGATTAGGTATATAGTAGTTAATTATATAATAGTTATAGCTAAATTAGATATTATTCTAATATAATGTATCTTGTCTTCTATAAGACCCTGGTAGCTAAAGATTGGTTGGTTATCACTGCTCTTCTGATTCTGCCCATAACTTCCGCCTGGCGGTGTTAGTGTCGTAACAGATATATAATAATATCTAGTAATTATTATTACTATTTATATAGTTAGTTAGACCTTACATTCCTTCTTAGCTTAGGTTAAAATATAAAAGAAGACTAGAATCCCTTAAAGTTAATAAGATATATATAGGGTAGCTGCTGGCCTACCCCCTATCCTTATACTCTTTGAAGACTTAATATCCTTCATAACTATGAGTCTATGAATATCCCAAAGTATAGAATCTTTATTTTAGTTTTCTTATAATTAGGTTTCTATCTCCTAGTCCTAGATACATCTCCTAATTTCTGCTTACCTAAGCTTTTACTTAAGCTAGCATTCTCTTTCTAGAAGCTTATAAGTAATCTTATTATTATTATTAGGGATAATGCTTATTAGTTACTTCTCTTTTTTTATATATTAGGCTTCTAATTTAATAGGGGTGCTTGCCCTTTCCACCCTTTTAGGGGTAGATTAGTTATTTATATATAGTAGATAAACACTATTATAACTATTATCTAGTTATTTAGCTATAGATTCTGCAAGATTAGTTAGTTCTTTATAGATAGGAATTATCCTTTCTACTATAGATATAGATTCACTGTGTGGGTTTAGAGTTCTAGAGGAAGATCTAGTATTAACTATTATCTTATAGTATTATAATAAGCTGATTAGATTTTTAAGAGTAATTAGAACTATAAGATTAGCTACTAAGAGTTAATATTAACTAGCTAGATTAGTATAAAGGGAGCAATTATCTATATGTTACCTAAGTAAGGAGAACTAATTACTAAGTTATAGAATACTTAGCTAATTACAGAGATATATATAGTGGGTTATGTAATCTAGTAGGTCTAAACCCTCTGCACTGTCAGCATTAGCTATACACAGTGGCATTGCAGTTTACTGTAGCCCTTAACAGTACCACCATACTAAGTCTACTATAGTTTAGATTAATCCTTTATAAGGGGTTTTAAATCTTTCTAAAATTTAAATATTATATATTTACTTAATCTAGATATACTACTATATAGGATATTTATAGTTATTAAGGATATAGAGTCTTTAAAGAGTATAAGAGTAAGGGGTAGGCTAGTAGCTACTATATATATATCCTACTATCTTTAAGGGATTCTAGTCTTTTTTTATATTTTAATCTAGACTAGAAAGGAATATAAGGTGTAACTAACTATATAAAGAGTAATGATGATTACTAGTTATCATTATACCTCTAATAGACTTCCCTGAAGTCATATCCATGCTAGTTGATATTGCATTACTAGATATTATTACACATCTGATAGACTTCCCAGAAGTCATATATGTACTGATTAATATCACAGTAGATTATATGATCTAGTAGGTCTAGGCCCTCTGTACTACTAGTATTGGCTGCATATAGTGGCTTTATGGTCTGCTATAGCCCTTAACACACACACCCCTGCTGTAATTAGTTAGAATTAATCATATGACCCTTTATACTGTACAAGTATTAGTTCTAGGCAGGGCTATGTAGATAACTAGAGGCTCTAGTGCATAAAGTATCCAGAGGTAATGATAAGATAGCTTCATGATTACTTATAAGTTATAGTTGTGGTTAATGTAGTATGATTATAGTAGTAGCCTGTAGATTTATAGGATATTACTAGATTCTGATTCGTGATAGAAGTAAATAAATATTTTGATTAGAAACTAATGACCTCTCTTGTGGTTTTCCTATCTCTTAATTTTACATGGTAAATCAAAAGTTAGGATTGCAGCAACCAGTAGTGGTTACATGATCAATTCTAACTAATGACAGCAGGGATTGAAGCCTGAAGGGGTGTTTCCCTAAGTTGGTGGCGGGCGGTGTCCCTAACAATTTCCTATATCTATTCTATATCTATATCATATATGGCTCATTGATATATATACATTAGAAAAACAATTAAAAAATAAAATAAAACACCAAATTAAAATCAGAACACCAAAAGCAATAAATGAGATGAGAAGACTGCTAGGTTAAATAAGTCGGTTCATGAACCTAGCAACCACAGTCATCATACATATTATAATAATGATATCAAAAGGGGATGAAATGATTATTCCCTCTCACATTGGTACCTTTTACACAGGACCGTAAAGCAGTTCGCATGTGTCCCAAGCAGGACAGGTAAAGGCTATCATGATTCAATGACAGCAGTGCTCACTGAGCCTTTTTTGTAATTCTGCCCTCCCTTCGGCGCTTAAGAGCTTCAGGCGTGTATTCAGTGTCGAGAAGGTAATCCCACCACCGAAAGCTACTCGAATAGTTGCCGACAAATTTCTCATGGTGAAGATCATGGTGATCAGCCCCAGCCCAAAAAGGCAAGAAATGATGGAGACTCCAAGGGAACTCATAGCCGCTGTGCGCATCAATGGCCTGGAAGAGCCGTAGGACAATCCAGACATACATCGTAAAGATATGCAGGTCACCAGTCAATGCACACCAAAGAATGGGGCATCCAACGGTCCCAAACCCAAGAATCATAACCTCAATAGGCGACGCATATTCGGCGGCCATACCGAAGGGTGCCGAATACTGGTGGTGGATTTTATGGATAGCCTTGTACAAAGGGCCCCAATGGAGGGCACGATGAGAGAAATAATGCCATGTATCCTCAAGAACAAAGAAAATGGCAATCTGGTACATCATGGTCCAAACAGAGGGAAAAGGAACCGAGGTAGACAGACCGAAGAATTGCGCCATGGGGTGGAAAAGCCTGCAAGACATACCGTTAGAAACACATCATGAAGACCGGTTAAATTGAGACACCAACCAAATCTGCGGAAGTTCCACAGTGAAGTGGCTAAGAAGGACAAACTTGGCGCAATCCCATTGCTCCCTAAGTGAAGGAATTTTATTCTGAGTAGCCAAGTTAGGGCCTTGTGATAGGCATTGAGATCGGATCCTCTTACATTCTGGATTTTATAATTCTTAAACAAGCCCAAAGTGTCAATGAATATCCAGGGAAGAGAACGGCCGAAATAGACAATCTCATGCATCACAAACGACATGATGCCAGTTGCAAGGACATCGTTTTGCATCCAGGCATACCACGCGGACCAAAGTCTCTCCACGACATTGAGATGTGCATTATGTCGGGAAACTTCCCCATATTGCTCCCAATAAGTCACAGGAGACGTCGAGTATAGTGTGGAATTCCTGTACCTTGTCAGGACTAAACTGTGGTCGAACCAACTGACAGGGAGGAGCAACTCACATTGTATTTGATATCGCACCTGTATCGTGGTATAAGAGACGACTGGACGTTGAAACCTATTCTTCCATCAATAAGAAGAGAAGCAAACGGAAATTCGAGTCTGTTTTGGTAGAATTATTGTTGGAGGGTGTGATGGTATTTCAGGAGGGAGAGCTAGTGGTTACTGAAGGCGCCGGATCCATTCCCGGGGTGGCGAGACTTTTTCTTAACTTTTTCTGTTTAGACTCGTAAAGTGATTATTATCGCCTAGCCCCTTCTCACCCCTGAGATCTCCCGTCTTCTCCAAGCTTCCCATAACTACTACGTTATTGGCCACCCAAAAGGCCGAAGATTATATAAGCCTTCTAGCGTACTGCCTAGATTACAGCCAGTAAGAAACAAGTACCACAATCTATATGGAGTGACCTTATTTTTCATTTATTAAGACGTCTGTGCAGCTCTGCCTTATTAATTTCAGGTCCAGATATAGATCATTATATATCAAGTCATTATTTCATCTTCTTAAAAGTGCAAAGACAGTCTTGCTGATATCTGGAGAGCAGAATAAATCCAATGTCAATATGACATTAGACACTATTGCCTCACAACCTGACTTGAATACACATCTGTAGGTGAGATTCTTAGTCGTCGATTTCTTATACCCGATAGGGTGATAAGTAGGAGCACCTTTAGTATTCAATATTGAACTCCCTCCACTTGATCAGAGATATTCACATAATTCCAGCGCTAGATAGCAGCACATTCACCTGTACCTGTACCTGTAGGGTACTACCTACAGGAAGTTTGTATTGTTTGTCTTATGATAATAAGGCAGGCAGTCTAGTATGTATGACGCCATGCCATCCTATCTTTTAAGCTTTGTTATTATGGCTGCAATCTACATAACTTGCGGAGTTATTGCACGCACAGAGATACATTATGATCATAAATCGGTTTGTTACTTCTGATGCAACCACTCGGGAAATGTGCTCACAATAAGTAGTCATATTCATCACTTGAGCGCAGAGCTCGACAGAGTGCAACAGAAAGTCAATGATGGTCTGCCTAGTCCTACCCATATCCTACCTGAATACCCATATGAAACTTCGAAGGATATAGCGACATTGCTTAAATTGATCCAGTCGCTGTCTGTGCAATCTGTATCTCAACCGTTATTACGAGCCGATCAGGTTAGGACTTTGATCTCCAAGTTCCCTCATTCCCTGCTCAAGGGACGGGAATTGCCCGATGAGGCTGTCGCGTATGTGCTCGATGTCTCGTGGATCATGGCTGCGAAGGCATTTTTGCAGGTTTTAGGCATAACCGTCAATGTTCTTCTAGAACATACTCACAGTATCGGCGAAGAGGCGTTGTACTGGGCCGATGTTTCAGGGTCAAATTGGCATACCGGAGCATATGCAGTACAGACGGCTCCAGTTCGACTATGGCATTTCCTGAGGCGGTCTCTTTTGCACATGGAAGAGGACGGCATCCAGAAAGCTGTCAACCCAACAGCATCTGTTTCGTGGGCCAGATTTTACAACATAGTGCACCATTGCCTTGACCCACGCGCGATGCTCTCCCTGCGGGCAAGGCTGTTATCTTCATTTACTACGCATAGGTCTGAGATTAGACAAAAATGCAGAGCTTTGGGAGCAATGCGAATGAGAAACGCCAGCGGCATTGGCCTTCTCATGGGGCAATGCTCGCTTCTCAAAACAGAAATTAACTCAGAGTTCGCCACTGATGACCGCTTGCGTGATGCTGTGTTCAGGAATGTACTCACATTGAAGGTTCTCTTGCAAAGGGTGGTACATGAAGGCACAGAATATGAGCTTGAGGAGAGGGTCGTTACCGCAGTCGAACGGGAAATTGTTCGGTCTCAATCTGAGATGGCAAAATTTCTCCAGACGCCCGAGTACATTATCGAGCAGCTTTTCAATATACTCGACGAATTATTGCCAGATTATAGCGCCTCTTCAAGGAGGGCAATCAATCTCCATGGACGTCCCTCGTGCTTGGTACGTTATTGGCTGCCGTTCTCAGTGGGGGTGCTTTCGACGAGCACTTTCCTGAGGTTGTTAAGCAGTCGGCAGCACGAGCTCATAAGATGGATTTCCAACATCGGATCAACTGCTTGTGAATTTTGGGGTAATTGGGTCGTTGAGCCTACGCGGAGACTCATCGGGACCATTCGACATGACGAAAAGAGCGAGATTGCACTAATGAGTAAGAATAGTCTCGAGGCGGATAGGGCCAGCTTAGAGCGGATGGTGCTTGATTTTGTCCTCGATCGACCCGATTCTGAGAAAGAGCTTGGTGCGAAGCAGATTGACACACTCACCGCGAGGATTCGAGAAGGTGATCTGACCCCAGTACTACGAGCGTACGAAAAAGATCTGCGGAAGCCCTTCATTGGAACCGTACGTGGTGATTTAGTACGGGCTCTTCTGATCCAGATTCAGAAAACGAAGGTGGATGTTGAAATAGCGATTGGTGGAATCGATTCATTGCTGAAAAGCCAGGAACTTGTTTTTGGGTACGGGCTGTCTTTCAAGAACTGACCCCATGCAGAGCTGACATGACATGTGCAAGTTTTGTGAGCCTCACCCCAGGGATCATGGTCACGTACGCGTTTCTGAGATGGGCATTTGGTGTCTTCGGCAATCGCAAGGGCTTGCAAGTAGGAAGGCGAAAACATGAGCTGAGACATGCTTTGCGGTATTCAAAATACAATCAACCTAACGATCCGTGCTGATGTGAAATTAGGGATGTCGACCGTACTTTGACACTGTCAACACCTACTGATAGCGGTGTTCTGACCTATAAGGACCATGGTCTTTTGGTCTGTGGTGCAGATATTCTCCTACAGAAAGCAGCAACAGTTCTGAGAGGAGCTGATCTCCGTGATTTTCAAGAAGACATTGATGACCTGCTAGATATACATATCGGAATACGGAGGCAAACCCAGGTTGTAAGTAGAATTGGATGGGTATATTCTCGATGGATCAAGTAAAACCAGTATACTGGTTGCTCTTTTGTACATTGGTGTTAATAGGATGAATTCACATCCACATAGCTTCTTAGAGTGTCACATAATCTTTCTATATGTAAAACCTAAAATATTATACTATAATGGTAATTTGCAAGGGAATTCTGTGAAGGTATATGCTTAAAACACATTGCACATCAGTGACTAGGTATTAGGAAGAATATGCTATGCTTAATTAAAAGGAACAATGGGAATTATCACTAGTGGCTTTTGGTCCTAGGATCCCCCCCTAATCTCTGAAACCTAGATAGAGGTTCTTATATCATAAAGGTATTCATACTAGTTATAGAGAGGTATTGGTCCCAGGTGTAAGCAAGGAGCTGTTCATTAAATGGAATATAAAATGAGTTATTTAGATACATATCTACGGAGTACCTGGAGATGTGGCACTAATCTGTACATGTAGGTTGTAGTCAGCAAGGTATGTTTTCCCAGCTCCTACAGAGGTAGGTACAAACTACTATTGCAACTTTCTCAGAATTGTTATACCCCCCCTAGATAACCCTTCAGATGACTTGCCTTGCTGCCAACTAACCACACAACATCAGGCTGTAATCTTTCACCCAATTTGTTGAATATTTTTTTATCTATCATTTCGGGCCTAGAGTTTCGGGGCAGGATCAGTCAAGTGCCAGGCAGGAATTTCTGACACTTCACATCAGGAATCTATCTTCTTAATTTCCTTAACGTTTGCCAATCTGACGAAAGTCCCGATACCTCTTGGTGGCTGCCTCTTCTCTGCGGACAATCACCAAGAGTAAGAAGGAAGGGCGGGGGAAGTA
Source organism: Aspergillus viridinutans (assembly GCF_018404265.1). Lineage (NCBI taxonomy): Eukaryota > Fungi > Ascomycota > Eurotiomycetes > Eurotiales > Aspergillaceae > Aspergillus > Aspergillus viridinutans. The sequence continues at coordinate 745,067 of NW_025091231.1, read as the reverse complement.
CGATTATCTCGATAGGGGAGTTATTCTACCCACGACTACGGAGGTTCATCCCCGTAATATCGTTCGGAACCGTACCAAAATATCGACTCTCTTGAATTCATATCCAATCCACGATACCACAATGGCTGGCACAAGAAATTATGACTTTCTGGTAAGCTTAAATCACTTCTATAATCCGATTATTTGATAACCGAGAATCGCTTTGGTTGTCATAGATCAAGTTGTTGTTGATCGGGGACTCCGGCGTGGGGAAGTCATGCTGCCTTCTGCGATTCAGTGAGGATTCGTTCACCCCCTCATTCATCACTACGATTGGAATCGACTTTAAGATTCGCACAATTGAACTGGACGGCAAGCGCGTGAAGCTTCAAATATGGGATACTGCAGGTCAGGAGCGATTTCGAACTATCACAACAGCGTATTACAGAGGCGCCATGGGAATACTTCTTGTATATGATGTCACGGATGAACGTTCCTTCCAAAGTAAGTTCCTTCGACTCTCAAATACTGATTTGACGCTGACTGCTGCTGCAACTTGTTCAGATATACGTACATGGTTCTCAAATGTTGAGCAACATGCAAGCGAAGGGGTACACAAAATCCTCATTGGTAACAAGTGCGACTGGGAGGAAAAACGAGCCGTCTCCACAGAACAAGGCCAACAACTCGCTGATGAGCTAGGCATCCCATTCCTTGAGGTGTCTGCCAAGAACAATATCAACATCGAGAAAGCATTCTACAGTCTCGCCTCTGCCATCAAAAAGGGCATGGATACATCGAAGTCTGAACAAGTGGGGTCACAGGGGGTCAATATAGACCATCACGGATCGGGGACGTCTGGGAGTACTGGCGGTAAATGTTGTTAGGCATGCGCTTTCGCTCCTAACGTTCTTCAATCTGATTCGGGCTTCCTTTCATTTGGCGTCATCCTTCAACTCAACCTTTACACATGGGGGCATTTGTTCCTTTTACCTTCAGTTGTTAATCACTCCAGAGGCCCTCCATGCGACCAAGACCTCGTTACAGTTGGAATCCACCAATGTTATCGTAGTCATCCACTGAGGTATGCTAGGCGGTATTTCGATCCTTTGGTCTATTTATTCTTTGATTCCTGGCGTTAGAGTTACCAAATTCAGTTCCGCGGCACCGTTCATGTAAGTATGTCTAAGAAAACAACTACTTGAACTTTGAGGTTAAAGCATAAACCAAGAGAATCTCCATACACCAGGCTTCCTTGACTGAAATAGTTTTGATACAAAATGCGTAATCCATATCATACAACAAGCGTCTTTGCTCGACCAAGGCGGAAAGGGTCAGAGAACAAAGTCTTGGTTACTTAGATATTCTAAGCAGACCCACCCGACAAGTTGATATGGAGGTATTACTTAATCACTAAATCTGTGTTCTGTTTAGGAATATTAAAAGTTTTTATGGTAGTATATAAAATAATAATATAAAAGTTAAGGTAGACATTTGCATTATGCAATATAGTACCTCGAAGGTGATTTCAATGATCATTATTTTTTATTTCCCTCTTCAGAACTATAGTATGTCTTACACAATTCCTTCGTTATGAGCACAATGACCATGTCTGGACTTACACTGAAAGGGAAAAGGAAGTTGAAGCTGTCCAATCTTATAATCTGCCTTCTTGGTCCCGTCAAGTCAACGGACATTAAGTTCAGCGAAAGTTGGAGTGAGATCTGACTGATCTTCTTGTATACTCTCGGTTTTCTATCACTGAAATGTCCGACGCTCGTCTCTTTACTGTTCGACCGTTGTCAAAACAAGCGAGGAGTGACCATAAAGATGCGTTTCGTATCTATCTGTCATCATCGTCTCTAGCCGCCCTCAAACTTCGAGCTGGAGACATTTGCAGTGTGAACACGTCCGGCGGAAGCCCAAAAACCGCCGTGGCTTGGACCGCAGCCGAAAATATACAGAGTACTGTCGTGCAAACTTCGAGGACATTCCAAGATTGTTATGAAATAAAGGTCGGGGAAAAGATATCTATCAACAGGGCCGAAGATCTATTGGAAGAAATAGATCGCGTCTACGTTACAGAATGCTCTGATGTAGATCGCCTCACGAGATATGGCGGCCCCATTCCGCCCAAGGAAAAAGACCACTGGGCCTTTGCTTTGGGGTTTCCTCTTTCGAGATGCGAACTTGTCGCTGTTGGTCTGACTTTTGATCTGGAGCTAATAGGGCAGCGAAGAAGTTTCAAAGTGGCCAATATTAAGACAGCGACTAGAAATCCCGCCAACACTCTATTTCGCTTTACCGACAGATCGCAAATCGAGATCGGCGATGAATTTGATGGCGTCCCAGAAGAGGTGCCATCGGCAATACAAGTAAAGCCTTCCGGTTTAGGAGGACTGTCTCGCCAGATCGACAGCATCAATGAGAGTCTTGCTGATTTCAACTTGGTGCAAAAATTCAGAATGCCATCTTTCTATGAGCACAGTCGGGGTATCCTACTATATGGACCTAAGGGGACAGGCAAATCTGCCCTTCTGCACCAGATACAAGCAGCAGGTTGGAAAAAGACGTTTAGTCTCGGTTCATCCATGTTTAGCCGAAACATTGGTGATGCGGAAGCTAAGGTTCGCAATGTCTTTCAAGAGGCAGTACGTTGCCAGCCAAGTACCATCATAATTGATCAGCTCGACTTCATTGCTCCTAAACGAGCATCACTAGAATCTCAGTCGTTAACATCAGTACTATGTGAATGTCTAGATCTGGCCAAAAGTGCTCTTGTACTGGTTGTGGCAGCAACTCGCCATCCTAACGACGTTGATGACGCACTCAGGACACCCCACCGTCTAGCAATCGAGATTGAAATGCAGGTACCCACAGCGCAAGACCGAGCTGAAATCTTGCGGGCTATTTGTGGAAGCTCATCACGTCAATTGAACGAAGAGCTTATCGACATGATTGCAGAGAAAACACACGGCTATGTCGGAGCTGATTTGTTTGCGTTACTTCAGCTTGTATGCCGCAAAGCGCGGCAGAGGCAGTCATATCAATCTCGTTCGCCGACTAGACTCTGCGACGTTGCATCAACCCCTCACCCAGTGGCAGGTGTTGAGCACATCGAGAAGAACATGGCCGTTGATCTGCATATCGAGGAGTCGGATGTTATGTCAGCTCTACAGGAAACTCGTCCTACCGCCATGCGAGAAGTCTTCCTAGAAACACCAAAAGTCAGGTGGACAGATATTGGCGGGCAGCATGATATCAAGAGGCATCTCCAAAAGGCTGTGGAAAGACCTCTCAAAGTGAGTAACGGCCCGTTAGCGCTACTCTTGACTCGCTGACCTTTCATGCAGTTCCCTGAGCGGATGAAAAGACTCAATGTGAACAGTAAAAAAGGGATACTTCTCTATGGCCCCCCGGGCTGCTCTAAGACGCTAACGGTGAAAGCACTTGCTACCGAAGCAGGTCTCAATTTCTTGGCAGTCAAGGGTGCTGAAATTTTGAGCATGTACGTCGGCGAGTCAGAACGAGCTTTGCGTGAAATTTTCCGAAAGGCACGATCTGCAAGGCCGAGTATCATATTTTTCGATGAGATCGATGCGATCGCTTCACGAAGAAATTCATCTCACGGAGGTGTCAATGTGCTCACCACTCTACTAAATGAAATGGATGGCATCGAGGAATTGAAAAATGTGTTGGTCATTGCTGCGACAAACAAGCCTGACGTGATTGATCCAGCCCTGATGCGCCCGGGTCGGCTGGATAACATTTTGTATATTGGCCCGCCAAATTTTGAGGCGAGAAAGGAGATTCTGAACATCTGGTTTCGCAAGTCCGTGGTCCATCCCGAAGTGGACCTGGAGGAGTTGGCCGAAAAAACTCATGGTTATTCAGGGGCGGAAATTGTGAGCATTTGCGAAACTGCAGGTGACGCAGCATTAGATGAAGAAGAGGAGACTGGCCAAGAACAGGAAGTAAAGTGGAAACATTTTACATATGCGCTTGAGCAAGTGCAGAGACAAATTACGCATGATGTCCTCGCAGAATATAAGAAATGGGGAGGGTCTGCAAAATCAAAACCTTAGGCCTCAATCAAATGGTAATCTACATGATCTATTTTTGTATCTATTTCATAATCAATGTCATTATTGTATGGATAATATTATTAACAATGGCGCTGTTATACAAGGCGTACATAAGATTGAGGTAAATGGTTACAACGTGTGAATTTGGCCTTACTCATGATGGCTAGCTAAGTTGGAAAGTTGGACCACCGCTTTAGTAGATAGATATCTAGATACCTGACATCCTTCGCCTAACAACCCCTTCCGACATCCAATACTAAGTGTATGGTTTCCCTTGCATTGGAATTGGGCCAATCTTCTCTCCCGATCGCAGCTTACTCTCCAAAGTCCATTGTCCTTTTTTAGGCATCGTCTTGACGCGATCCATGCTCGTCTAGACGTTCCAGGTGCCTTGTGTCTCTTCCACGTCATGTCTTCCAGGTCACCTCAAGGCCGATCGCCACGTCGCTCAATGCATGAGATGGATCTCGAAGCACTCAAAGAACGACCACGGCGTTCGATGTCCCCTCGAGGAGGTTCAAGGTCCGTCAGCCGGAGTCCGTCCGCTCAGTATGACAATGACCGCCGCGACAAACGTCGTTCTAGAAGCTGGTCTCGGTCTCCGTCGCGTTCTCGGACATCATCCCCGAGCCGTAGTCGCAGCCCAAGCCGTGATTCTCGATGGTACAGAAATAGGAGCTACAGCCGTACACCGAGTCCAAGCAGTGGACTTCCAAGAAGTTCAAAGGTCTGTTCTTATTTTATCGTACCTATTCCATCTCCTTCTCTCCAAAACTTGCTGACGGCCAACTTCATCGTAGATCATAGTTGAAAAATTGACTAAGAATGTCACCACATCCCACCTTAGAGAGATTTTTGGTTCATTTGGTGATATCAAGAGTCTTGAGCTTCCCATGAACCGAGCTTGTAAGTACCCACTTTCTGGACCGGTGGTATATATGCGTATAAACTTACACCACCAGTCATGACAAATAGAGGCACGGCCTATATTCTTTATCACGATCCTGCAGATGCAGAAGCAGCGATATCGCACATGCACGAGGCCCAATTAGATGGTGCCGCTCTGAATGTCTCAATCGTGCTGCCTAGGAGAGCCTTCTCACGTTCACCGCCACCAGCAGAAAATGGCTGGGGTGGCTCTGGCCGTCGCAGGTATGACTACAAAGAGCCTTCAGATCACCGGTCTTCGCGTATTCCTCCGAATGTACCTAGGACTACGCCCCCCAGAAAGCATGGCCGCTCGCGGCCCATGGAGCGACATGATTTATACCGACCGCGCTCTTTGTCGCGCTCTAGGTCACGGCGTCGCTCATTGTCGTCTTTCTCAGATTCGCGCTCTAGGTCCCCAGCAAGGAGAAAAGCGCATATCCGCGTGGACAGCCCTAGGCACCGTAAACGCCGCAGTCCAAGTTATAGCAGTTATGGTTACAGCAGTCATAGCGACGAAGATAAAAGCCGGAGCAGGAGCCGAGTTCATCGCTTGGACGCCTCGAGGAAATAACCTGAAAAAAAAAAAAAATTGTGTACTATACACCTCAGTCCCTCATTGAAGTTCACATGCATGGTCGTGGTCATTCCACGTGCTTTTTTAACCCTAATGACAAAGTTTCAGGAAAAGGCTTAATTCATTATGCCGAAGGGAATGCGAAATGCTTTGTTATCATGAATGCATAATTCAAATTGACTGAGCTTACATCCAAGAAAGAATCAGTTGCTCTCATGGATATCGAGGTGCGGGTCAATTCTCGTTCAGAAAAAAGCACACCAGCCGATATACATGGCCGCTAGGTTTCTCTTGTCTGTTGCTTGTGTAATTAGTTCATCAACATGGCCGTCCACTGATAAAGGAACTGACTCTCCGGGCAAAAGGCCTCGAAGTTTATTGCGAACATTCTCGAGCACCCCAGCGGGGGTCTCTGGAACACTTGCATGGGTGCGACGCTTGAGACACGTCAGTATAGGAAAATCATTGTAGGCGAGCTACTTACTTTTCTTCCGATGAAATCTGTGGTTGGATCGTGTAAGAAAGTCTCCAGCACGGTCATAAGTGCATCCTCGTTCTGTCGCAGAAGGCGAAGGCTGATTTCACATGTCCTTCTGAACGGTCCTGTGAACAAGAGTTGAGCGAACGCTTCATCCTTGATAGAATCAGAAAACAGACCATTATACCCATAGGCACCGAAAGCATCGATCATGTTTTGGGTGAGACGGAATGGGACCAATTCGGGTTTGTCGAATGTTAAGCCCTGTTCCAGTCAGTCTTGGGTGTCTGGACAATGTAAAAAGTTACCTTACCTTATCAAAAAGGCAATTAAAATCAACATGTATAACACCACCTGTGCCTTCCTCAAATAGGATATTCTCGCCATGCCGGTCTCCCAATCTGCGCGACTCTGATGTCAGTATAATTGAAGATACGGAGACTGCAATCGAGGCCAGCATACCCCAGGACGTATCCGACCATTGACATAACTGCACAGGACCTGGTATAACGGAGTCGTGCTGCAAACCATGCCCCCGTCTCTGGGAACATTTCTACAAACCACTCGTGCAAAACTGGAGGGAACCTAGGAGAAATGAGCATCGATATCAAGGGCATAAATGCTTGGGAGTATTCACTTCATCAGAACTTTTGTTGTGAACAAGTGAAGTTTTGAGGACTCTGAGCATGCTTCATTAAGATAGTGTCTGATTTCGTTATACTGTTGTTGTGTTAGTTTAACATGAATTGACGATTGGTGAGTTGGACAGTCCCATACGTTTGGCATGATACCTCTCTCTTTGAGGAGTTTGATAATGATTTCTCTCAGTGTTCTCAGATTGTCAACCCACTCGATTAGACCACATTCCTCATTCAGGGGTGTAACGGCGTAAGTCTTGATATCTAAAATCCCTTAGCATTGGACAATAAGCTTTAAAAATTGGAACCTACACATGCGCCGTTTGCTCGACTCTACATCCCTCTTTAAAAAGCGGTTAATCGTGTTATTGAATTCCATCAGACGTTGGTCCTTGCGGAGATCATCTTTAGGTTTGCAGAGCACGTTGTATATTTTCCCATCGGAGCCTCGAATGCTGATTTTCCGGGGCTTCTGCAGTGAGTTCAGAACCTGTGCATCGTCAAGTACGGCTGTGAAGCGTTAGATACCCCAATTAATTCTCTCAAGTAAATCCGAGGCGTACCATCAATGGTCGTGGGGTCTCTGGGGAAAGCCCTGAATCCCTTCAAATATTCGGTCTCATGGCTGGCCGGAAGACTTGGAGTCAACATCGCCTGGAATGGAACAACAAGTCGACAAGGGGCAACTTTGTGGTTGAACCCAAGATGTCGGGCAAGATGGATTTTTGACGCCTTCTCCTCAATTCGTGCCGTGCATAGTTTGAGCATCTCCTCTGAGAATTTCTGTCCTTGATTGATCATTCCCCGCATGTCCACGGGTAATTCTGTTTTGGACTTTTTGTTTGCCTCCTTTGAAATTATTTAATATGTGACCTCAGCCAGGCGATTTCGCGCACTTACAGTGATTTTATGAAGACAATTGATGCCCCTAGAAGCTCGATCCTTGGAGGATGACTTGACAACTGCAAGGACTGTCCATAGCCCTTGCTGGGGAAAAGCATTGACTACTTTCGCAACAATCCTGCTTAAAAGCTCGTAAACCGTGGCATGGGGATGGCATATCCGAGCGACCACTTGAGGAAGGATCGTGAACAGCTGCTATTGTAAGCAGGTCTCTCAGCAGAAACCGGGAGCGGATAAGTGACTGACCAGCGCCGCGGGCATTCGGTTTAGATATTTCTTTAGCTGTGAGTGCATATCATCAAGAGTTTTTTTCCGTTGATTTAATGTGTGCGTCTGGAACTCCCTACAAAGTTGTTCAGCGTCTTTTCGAGTGATAAAGTGTATCTGGGAAGGAGGGAAGTCAATACTCATTATCACCCCTTTTGGGATCGAAAGGTTTATCAACCGTGGCAGCATGCTCTAGCCAAAGGGTCAAGATTCTGGGCAGTGATTGGAATACGTATTTGTTCCCGTGCGCTAAGGAGCGAAGGTAGTTATCAATGACAAGTTTTGAGGCTTCACCACTTAAGCTAGAAATATCCTTTAGTTATAGTGCTGGAGATCAGAGAAATACACTTACTATATCTGAGCCTCTTTTCCTAAGGGTTTGGCCTTCTCAGACTCCAAGATCTTGTTGTAATGCTTGCCCAGGTAGTAGTGCGCCTTTTCCCACCTGTTGCCCTGTCAGTTCGTGTGATAATCCTGGATATGGTGCGGTCATACCTTGAGTGAAGTTTGATCGCTTCTCGGTACCTCTGTACGATTACGTCGGATTGGGTCTGTCCCGCTCGGTCCGTCCATTTTGCTAGTAACAGATGGGCCTGGAGCATATTAGTTGCTCCATGCTATTTCACGGAGGATAAGCAATGGTACGTACCCTAGCAGCAAGCAAGTTCTGCTGCTTTTCGCTTTTCGACCCACCGGATGAGGACGCGTCTGAGGCAAATTCATCTGCAGCTATTGCACCCTCTAACGTCTGTATGGCTTTTCGATGATGGCCATCTTTCCAAAGTAGACGGGCGTGTTCAATAGTAGCTGACCTATCTTTCAAGCGAGCTGCACGAAGCATTGAGTGATAGGCCTGATTGGTGTAATTGCCCTTTCGCGACAGACGTGCACTAGTAAGCCAGGAACCAGCGATATCAGACTCCATGAAGCCATGCCTATGTGATTCATGTCAGCATCCCTTCAGATGAACATTTATGGTAGAGATGAATCCCACGTCAATTCCATTGTGGCCCTTCTCAATCCGAGCAGGTACTGCTTGTCAGCTATGTATCCCCCAAGGATGTCAAGCCGTCGATTTAGTACATCATGTATACAAGTGAGCGAGCTGTTTTCGCTGCCCTCACAATCGGAAATAAGTTCCATTTCAGTCAAGGCATGCAGCTTGAGGATGCTGTCATGGCAAGATTGTAGGGAAGTGACAGAGTTCACAGTCAGCGACTTGGCGACACTGAGCTGCAGATCATGAATGATGTTACGGAATTCAGCCTTGTTTCCAAGTCGAAGCGCACAAAGAGCCGATCCCACCCCGATATTGAAGTCTCCAGTAATTTCCGGTGAGCGCATTTGGAGGTAACTGCGAAGCTTATCCCAATTTCCTGTGTTCCAGGACGCTTCCACAGCAAAGGGAAGAAATCTCGAGGTTGAGCCTGCTGAGTTGAGCGTGTCAAATCTAGCAATAATAGCATCTGAACCGGATTAGTTATCGACAACATTGATGGCAGCTCTTTATTGGGAGGTTACCCTGTTGCCCTGACTCTCGAAGACACGTAAGAAGGTTCCACTGTGCATCAACGTTGTCGGGTTCTTTTTCGACTTGCAGTTCGTACCAACTTTGCGCAGTAACCCATCTGCCTGCTTTGCGGTGCTCGAGGACCTGTTGGTCAATGTTCAGCATGTGCAAATGAGTCGAAATACCCTCAATACCATCGGGCTCATCAATTTGACTGTAAATCACTTGAAGATGTTGGTAGAGAAGCTCAGCGCTTGTGTGGTCGTTCTTCTCGGATTGACTTTTGAACCGGCGGATATACTGTTCCCAATGGAATAAGGCCCTAGAAAATGATTTGCATTCGACCGCTCTTTTCGAAATGACTTCTGGAGGTATTGAAGTCAAGAACGTTTCCATAGCTTTGACCTGAGACGAATATGTTTCGGATAATGAATCTCGATGAGAATCTTTGTGAGAACGGCCAGTATGCGATGCATGATTCTTGAGGCTGTTGAGGAGCTTCTTTTTCCCCTGCAGCCACCTTGAAAGGTAGTCCAAAATTTCAAAAACGCTCTGTCCTATCGTCAGAAGCGGGAAACTCAAGTATGTGCAGACCTTATGGATACAGAAGGGAATGCTCACCTGACTGCATAGTATGATGGCTTCATGAACCCGATTACTTGCTTCAGGAAGTGGATGGGAGAGTATGGTTGTGAGCTCACCCTGCAAGTCCAACCTCTCCTCCTGGGTTCCACCAACTATACGATTTAGTACGGCGAAAGGTAGGAGAAAGCTGGCGATTGAAATGTCTTGACCCTTGATAATACGACTGCAAACGCTAAAAATAAGCTGCGCGTTGTCACCGCTTCCTCTTTGCAGCAGATCCTGCACAAAACTTCGCAGCCAGTCGCCATGTGTCAGCTCTGTGGAAAATATTGGGAACTTGCAATGCGATCTTATGGCACCGACTGTGACCGTATACTTAGACGTGAGAAAGGGGGTCAAAGTGTTGCGCACAGTCTCAGGTAATTCCGACCAACGACGGTACTTTTCGTCCGCTTGAATATCTCGGGAGCGCTGGGTGACGGCCGAATCGAGGTTGCAGAGTCTGAGCAGGTTCTGCATAGCGTAGGCAAGAAAACCCTGGGCCCTCGTATTGGAGGCTGACAGAAAGGCTTGAACCAGCACATGTTGAAGGAAAAAAAGTACGAAATCAAAGGTCTCTTCCATTCTGTCGAAGTTTGATAAAACGAGGATATCCTTTTTATCTTTGACCGGATCAACTCGATTTGGATCCAGACAGCCTACAAGACCCAGACATTGAGCCGAAAGAAGTGTTATGCTGTCGCAACCTGCGTTGAACTTGACACAGCAATCCAGCAAGGATCTTGTTAACTGTGCAACAACTGGGTCAGGCTGTTCACTTAGTACGGACTCATGCAAGAATTCTTCATGCCTTGAAAGACAAGGCAACAACTCTCTCAATGCCTGTTCAACAACAGCGGCATTCTCACTTTGGCAGCGACGTCCAAAAGCCGAAAGTTGACTTCGAACATCCATCTTCCCTTTCATCTTACTGATCTCACTTTCAAGCGCAGATAGTGCAGGAATTGAAGCCAATGAGGGGATGGTGCTGAAATTGGTGTGCACAAGCTCACTGTGGCTTCTGAGAATATATCCAACCAGTTCGTGGGCAGTCTTCCTGCTCTGATCGTTTAAAGCGCTCCAGTATCTGATCACGATTGAGAATGTTTGATCAATGAGTGGCTCGAGCTCTTCTTCGTGCAGAGAGCTGACCAACACGCTCCAGGCTGAAAAGGCATGATCACTGAGCTCTTCGATGCTGAGTGCGGAACGCAGGCACGCACATATCTGCATTTTTTAGATCAAATTACCGACTTAAAACTGACGGAATGTTACAGCGACTTACCTGCGGTAATGCGCTGCTGATATGGCCACGGGCAACTTTGATCATTTCACCAATGGCCAGAATATTTCGCCTCTTTTCAATTAGAGGCTGTCTTATCTGAAAGTCGTTGATTGCATGCGCGAACTGCGTGATTATACCCAGAACATGCTCCTCGATGAAATGGCAGAGCAAATTGGCCTTCTTCGATGTAGCAGTAGATTTGCGGGGAACTAAGGCTGCCAACAGATGAAGAGCTCGATGAAACTACGTTTATCAGATTAGCACAAAGCTCAATGTAAAAAGGAACTGGTTCCCACATGCCCGTGCGCATTTCTCACTTCCCGAGTCACCAAGGCCTTTTAACAGATCACAAGCAATCAAGATCGGCTCTGTTCTAACCAGCTCCGCCAAAGTGCGTCCCCCGAAGGCGGAGTCAATATCGGATAGAACAGACATGATCATACCTTCCGGGTCTGACCATGGTTGACTCATCAAAAAAGCAAGAATCGCTGCAAGGTTGTTCTTCTCGGAGCAAATGTCGAAAGGCGTTTTGACATCCTTGTAGGCTGCACCAACCCTCGTAATGACGTCTCGTTTTCGAGTGAGAACAAGATACGGCAGGATGTGAACTTCAGTTAATCTTAAAAGATCATCTACATTCATTCCCAGTAGATCACAGAGTTGCTCGGCCATGTGAGGACGGGACTGGAAATTCTTCACCACCGTTATCGACAATGTTCTCCAGAAAGGCCGGAACAAACCAGCAGGAGTCACAGAGAGATGCTGAGCAAGTTTAGAAAGCTAGAAGAACTTAGCAGATTACCATTAAAACAAGCATGCGGCCGCCGGTGAATTTCCAAAAGGTAAAAGGGGAGAACATTTCGAAACATGAATGACTGAATCACTACATACCTCAGTGTACGCTACTGCGCAAATGAATGGATTTGAATGGCCCAAGTACTCCAGTAGACGAAGGAGAATGATATTCATCTCTTCATCGTCGGAAACCCTGTTTGTTTCGGTCAGCCTCCAGAAACAATACTTAATCGATGCTAGAGGCATACTCCGCAATATGACATAAGGACAAGATGCAAGTTTCATGCAACGGGAGTTCTTGCTTCTCAGAGAGGCTTCGCAGCCATTCCAGTATGACGACAAAGTTGCTTCGACGAGTTTCAGCGTTGATATCCTTTCGAACAAAAGAGATCACTAGATGCCTGAAAATTATCAGCTACTTGACGACTGTAGAAGAAGAGGGGTAGTGGGGGAAGCGAAAGGTAAAAGAGATGAAGGCAAATAGATAATCAGAAGGAGAATGCGAGATGGTGGTCATACCCAGTGACTATCCTCAGCTCTCTAATCGAACTTCGAAGCGAGTGTAAACACAAGTCGCCGAAAACAGAGGATTTCAGCTGCAGGTAAGAAGACTCAGGAGGAGCGTGAATCAATAGCTTTCGCAACGCGTTCATTGCTGTTATTCGGACACTGGAAGCGCGTGTGAGTCTAGGTAAGACGGAGGTGAAGATCCCACATAGCTCATGAACGTCATGGCACTTCGAGGAGAGCTCAGAGCCAGGCGCTCTTTTCTCACTTTCACACACACAGCAAGATAGCGAGCTTTTCAAAGCAGCCTTACTCGGGCTTGATAGGCTTCCAGCCATCGCACAAGCAATCTTGCCAAGCATATAAAAAAGGTCGGATTTCTTTTGTTCGGGAAGATCCACGAACGACTCCCTTGCACATTTGCGGTCAGCAGTCCAAAGGACATATCATGATATGCGTAACTCACGAGATAGCACGACTGAGGTTTCCAATATTTACAGATTCCTCGCAGCCCAATAGCTCAAAAGTCTCGCTAATAAGTTTATGGGCCGTGTCAAGGTAGGCGGAGCCTTCTTGTGGCCGGGGGATGTCGTAGAGTATAGCATGTTGAACCACTTCATCTTGTCGACACATTTGACCAGCAGTATTTGGCTCTTGCAAATCGACGCGACTCCGACTTTCATCTCCAGACACGGGTCCCATCAATATTTGCAACACAGCCTAGATTTGAATTTTGTAAGTCTCAAAAGATAATTGCTGAAATATTTTCGCTTGCCTACCTGAAAACCCGGCTCAAACGAATGAATGGTGTCCTTACTCTTGAACTCAATCATTGTTGGTAAAAGAGCGGCTCTCAACTGAGTTACTACTTCTAAGCGATATTGAGACGCGTCGATCAAACCGTTAAGAAGCCGGCCCAATTCGGCCTGAAGATGAGGCATCTGAGTCAGTTGGCTCAATGTGACTAACTCGCTACAGATCTGAAGCCAGGGACGTGCCAGACCCGATCGTGGCGATAAGAGACCGGACATATCAGGTTCAAGTGAGCGAAAAATATGTAGACTGGACGTAAATTGTAGACAAATGCGTGACTTGATCTCAATATCATCTATCGAGGCGCGCACCCATCTATGGGTAATTTTCCATAGACGTTCAATTCCATTTACGATCCAAGCCAGGTCTTGGTGAAGGGTAGGATCGTTGATGCTCGTGTGACTATGAATTGCTCTTTTTGGAACAAAGGAGTCCAGTAATCGAAGAGCAAGGGTAAGTGTTTGGGGAAATGTTCCGAGCGTAATCTTCTTGCCCAAAAGAGCTCGAGGAAGATTGAGATTGTCCAGGGTCAGGAAGATTGCACTCTTCACCGCCGGTATCGATAGTTTAACCTCAGACATATGCTGTCTCGATAAATAATGATGACTCTCGAGTGAAAGGAAGATTTCTAGGACACAATCAGCCAGAAAATCATACTCACGTCTAATCATTCAACTAATCATTCAACTAACCATTCGTGCACGCTCGAAGGAGTGCTAGAGCAGAATAGCAGGAGGGCAATAACGTTATATGCTTATCATGAGGGCGGGTGATGCTGGAGAATATGCAAGTTATTCTCTTTCCTATGTTATTCGCCTCCCAACTGAGCAAGCTTAGCAATTGTAATGTTAGCCACGCATACAGAGGTACGCTCGCATTCTCTCCCAGAACGGTTGGGTCACATATTTCACCCAAAACTTGCGGTGACTTTTCAAGAATTGTTTGAACGATATCCAGGCAGTCTAGTATCTGGCCTTCAGAATCTCCCTGGCGGGACCTATCGCCCTTGACACAAGGCTCGACGCCTGCTTGCAGCACGATGCAAATCAGTTTGCTAGCATCTGCGATGCTGTCATCTAGACGCAGTTGGCTACATTTTCCATCAACCAGCTCTTGACGCAGCTGCGAGAAGGTTTCCCTGGTCAAGTAACCGTGGGCACTATTTCCTTGAGACACCAGTTGTGGAAGTTGAGCTGCTAGAATCGACGAGGCTGGTTCCGCAGACCTTGACAAGCCGTTTGTAGTGGTGAATTGATAGGGAACCCACGACTCATTGGTCGCCATATGTGTAATAGAGAAAGCATCAAAAGCTCCGTAGTATTGACTGAAGGCGTTAGAGGCTGAAAATAATTGAGTGCTTATCGAAGGGACGCGCCCCACTAGAAAGATATTACAAGAGGTAACAGTGTAAGGCACGCCGTAGTAGTTTGTATCAGTTGTGTACAGGTACTTATGGTATGGTTATAATGTTGTAAATGAATAACCCATTCTACACTAGGTAGGTACATAGCACCGTCTTAATAGTAGCACTTTGTCGTGTGTTGATACCTAAATTAGCATAGATAATAACATCCTGCTGGGCGGCACAGCCATAAACAATGGACTATCATCTGCACTGGTGTTTGTGACATCACACATTAGATGCTGTATCGGGCTTTCCATCAGAAAGCTCTTAGTAAACATCCACTTATGATTATGTCACAAGTCGTGCAGATTGCATTTGATGTTCTTTTGCTTTTCGGACTTTGACTTATGAGGCTACCGATGATGTGTCAGGTCAGAAGTAAGGAGGAGTTGACATCGAACACTTGCGGGATATGCTCATATCGCCTGTTTAAAATCTTCATCTAGTCTAGATATTATCGCACACTCACCAGGCAACGACACATTTACGAATCCGAGTCTTTCTCCATGTCCCGGCGCAATGGAGGTTCAAGGTGAGTTAAAAACGGAAATTTCCATGGCAATCACTTCGGTGATAACTTTATGACTTAGAGCAGGAAAATTCAAGGCATGCATATTTTATGAAGCAAGCCTTGTTGATGGTACGATACCTCCCCAAAGGCTGCATCGAAGACGCTCACAAATACGCTGTGTAGGGCGAGAAAGCGCTCAAATCTGGCGAAACGCCGGTTGGATGCGTGTTGGTACACCATGATAAAATAGTGGGTGCTGGAATGAATGACACCAACAAATCAATGAATGTACGTCGTGGTTGCTGGGTTGAGACAAGCACCCTCAGGGCATCATCAATTTTTCTATCTTGCTCATACAATGCGTATTGGAAAGTCATGATGCTGCTGCGCGAATATTTCTGGACCTCGGCTTGTTTCATTTCTTTATTTTCATCTTTATAGCTCACTGCCATTAGGGTACAAGACATGCCGAGTTCATCGCCATTGAAGAAATGCTCCGGAACCACCCCAAGTCATTACTTCGCTCGACGGACTTGTATGTCACAGTCGAGCCATGCGTAATGTGTGCTTCCGCTCTAAGGCAATATCAAATACGAGCAGTCTATTTTGGTTGCGCCAATGATAGATTCGGAGGCACAGGAAGCATTTTGTCATTGCATTCTGAGTGAGTATGTCTGAGTTTTGAAAACTTGACCCGTTTCTAAAACTGTTACCTATGTCAGCTTCACGATAGACCCACCATATCCTGTCTATGGAGGATTATTCCGCAAAGAAGCAATAATGTTACTTAGGCGCTTTTATATACAAGAGAATGAGAAAGGTAGGCGTCCAAAGGGTATGGCGTATGCACGGATCTGAGAGATTTGCTGACTTCGTCGAGCGCCAAAACCACGACCAAAAAAGAATCGAGAACTCAAGACGATGCTCGAAGACGATAACGCCCTGAATCTGGCCTCTTAAGCGAAAATGGTGCTATGCAGTCGATCGCGGAACTTGCTACTTCGTAACCATATTGCTGAAGGTAGACTGTTCATGTAGCTGTATTTCGAGTACATGGAAAGAGCAATAGGATACAAAGGCTTCACAAAACATGTTTCAGTGTCGGGTACTGACAAGATTCGACAACCCTCTACAAGCACAAAGACTCAGGAAGAGCGTGCTGTCGTCAAGCGCTCGGCTTCGAGCTCACGCTCAGCTTGTTGGTAATATCTCGCTGTGTCAACACCATGCTGCCATACCTTAGCGTACTGCATTCAGACTCTTGAGGACAGTGATGAAAAATAAAAAGGCTTACCTGGTCGTGATTGACGATGTTAAACCAAGGAAGGACATGAATAAAAAGCTGCGAGTACCGCGAATTCCTGGCCGCAACGCCTTGTAGGTAAGAGGATACTTGTGATGTACCGTATAGCGGCTCGCCCTTTTTGACCTTGTCGACCATTTCCCTCATGTCCATTTCGACCTCTCGGGCATTTTCCGTGAATCCGTAGAAACGGTCTATGCTCAGGTTAATGCGTGCTACCAGAGGGTTTCAGTGCGTCGACGTACTGCAAGATCTCTGGTAAAGTATGTGTAGACCGCCAATCAAACCGATTGCTGTCGCCAGTCGCATCACAGGAGCAAAGCCTCCTCGGCCCACATGGGAAGGGCTGACCCTCTCCATAGCCCAAAATGCGAGAGGGGAGGCAGCGGCCATACCCCCAGCGATTGCATAATCAGAAGGTCTAGCATATCCGAAAACTCGTCTAAGGTGCCTATGTTGATGTGAATATCTTCTTCCACAGTTGAGCGCTTGAGCGAAGGGTAGTGACATACGGATCAGAGTCGATGAGCTGCAACGCAAGGTTAGCATTAATGTGAAGCGAAAACGATGGTATAGGAGAGCAATTGGACGCACCGGGTAGTCGGTATTAGCCCGCTTCGGAGGGATAAGAGCGTTCTTGCCTTCAGGAGCCATTGTGAGGATCCCGGGGGTGTATATGTCCTGAGGTTCACTTTTGGTTGACCGGATGGGCGGTTTGTCAGTATAGATGAACTGAGAGGTGCAGCACCGAGATTACCCTTGACTATTCTTGGACTAGTAGAAGATCTGGGCTTACTAATCAACGAACCTGTAACCCATTGTTGACTTGCGAGATCAACGTATAAATCAGAGTGATCATACTCTGTTACAGCATGCAGATCTAGCATGACTTAAGGTTACAGAGTACTTGTGGATAATCATCAAATTAAGAGTACTGAGAGTTTCTAGATGACTGTTAACTACTCAGTAATGGACTAGAGAAACATTTCCAAGAATACAAGGAGAATTTCAGGTGAGCGTAACATATTGTATTATAAGGAAATGTAAGGTAAGGTAATGTTTCTGTAGTGTATTCAATACGTAAATTGGCGAGATCTTCGAGCCTAACCACAAACTGATACATTAACATCCCATGTCAGAACGCGTCAGAGCCTTGTGACGCGTAGAATAATCCCAATTAGGCCGCATAACCCTCAAGGTTAACAAATGCAGTGTACTCGGCTCTGGTTGAAGATATTATTGAATTCCCAACTGCCAATCTTGACATAAATTTCCAGATATACGTCATATCTTCTGTCTTGGTCGAAAATACAGATCTAGAGTCATGGAGAATGAAGGCACACTTCAAGATGATCGAMCAGCATCGCCAAACCGTGCAGACGATCTCTTTGATTATGACATCGGCTTGGATGAGCTGTGGCAGGAGACCCCGAATATGCCAAATAATGGCGCTCCCATGCAGTCTTCTGCACGAGATGAATCAGGACTCGGTTTAGGTCTAGACGAAGAGGTCAAAGTGACCAAAAAGCGGCAACCTGTTGCAAAGCTAGATGAGAGTCGGTAGGTCGATTTATTAGGCTCAATAATGAGATAAGTGCTGAATCTATTCGGTGCAAGCCTACTGTCACAGCCTGGTATTCCAAAGTTGCGCCGCACAGCCAAAAAGAAATTGAGATTCAAAGGGAAAGGGCATGAGGTGGGCGAAGCAGAGAACGCCATTTCTGTACATGTTGCATTTCTAACTCCCATTAATATTATAGTTCTCCGACGCAGCACGCTTGTTGAACTTCTACCAATTGTGGCTTGACGACTTATTCCCCCGGGCAAAGTTCGCGGATGGTCTTGCCATAATTGAGCGACTCGGCCACTCTAAACGCTTACAAGCGATGCGAAAAGAATGGATAGACGAGGAGAAACCAAAGGTCACGCCAGAGAATCATAATGATCCCCTGCAAGCCTCCGAATCATCAGGAAGTCGGTCCGATGATCCTGTCGTAGCATTTGATGGTCTCAACATGACGGATACAAAACGATCGAGAGGGAATATTGCTGGTGACCATACGTCGGATGCAGAGGGAATGCATATTGAAGACACTTTGAATTCTTCGCGCCAACGCGAATTAGACGAGGGGCTCTTTATGACAGATGACGATGATGTCGCGCAGCAGCCCGGTAAACTGGAAGCTCCCGACGACGATGAATTGGATGCACTTCTAAAAGAACAAGAGCTACTCCTGATGAATAATGCCTCTACCTGAAGCCAATGGCCAACATGTTGTCGAAACCCCCTTTGAACAGGAAGGTTCGAAGAATTAATTGCATGACCTAGAATGATTACCGGCAAGAACTTTCCTCCAATCGTAGTATCAGGGATGAAGTTACAGAGCTGACTTATCAAAGAGTCCAATTTTCCAAGTTCCTAGTATAACTTGCATTTAACTTGATATTCCTCAATTAGCTGGCGACGAGCCATAGTTGCTCAGGGGATCTATCTAGAGCCCTTTAAATATTCCTTTTACAGAGTACTTGCACGTGCTACGAGTGTACTCCGGAACGAAAGGTCTGTGGTGATAACGTTGACAAAACAGTACCGAAATGAAATTGGTGCAGATAAAGTACAGAGCCGATCTTTGAAATAAGTTCGCATAGAGCCGATATGAGTAAAGATGGCATGGTGTATGGTGGACTAAAATCAAGGATCCATCTAGCATTGCGCCCAAACACGCCGAAGTTGAGCAGTTCCGGATGAAAACAGGAAATGGAGGAAGAAAATGCTCGATGGGTGGTAGTCTTTACACCGTTGCTGGTTCGGTAAAGACGGAGAACTGTCCACCAGCACCAGCCCAATTCAGCTTCTTACCGCGTACAGCAGTATTCTCCACGACAGTCGCAACTTCGATATCATCCTGAGTGCCCTGGCCTGTTTGGTAGGTTGCTGAAAAGCCCCACGACCAGGCGCGACCGTCGACGTCGATGGCAATTGAATGATCAGAGCCAGCCGCAACGACAGATGCTTTGATACCGGGAACAGGGGTCGGCTCAATTAAGATCCTCGGCCGTCCACGTTCGTCCTTCACGACAGCATCATCTGGAAGAGTATCGATCTTCAGGCCTGTCTGAAAGCCATCCAGGCGTCCCCATACAAGACATTGACCATCCTTGGAAACAGCAAGCGAGTGATGGGCACCACCACATAGTTGAACGATATGCTTCCCAGAAAGTGAATCCACGACAGTTGGGTGAATAATGGCAGCCTCATCGTCGCCAGCTCCCTCATGAATACCCGTTTCACCAAAGCTATTCAAGCCCCATCCATAGACCTTCCCAGTCATGTCGACGGCGAAGGAATGGAAGGCACCACAGCTGACATGGACGATATTCTTTGGTAGACCAAATTCACGCGGCTGGAGGCCGTGCAACCTGTTGCGCTCGATGATGCGGCGGCCCAATTGATTTTGTTGACCGGATCCCCAGGAGAATACCGCACCCCTCTCATCCAAAGCGAGGACGTGGTTATCACCACAGGCAAGGTGCTTAATCTTCTTGAGGGACGGAATCAGCGTGGGAGTCGGCTGAACTTTGTGTTCGGCATCAAAGCCTAGAATACCGTCGTTGCTCTGGAGAGACCCGTTAGCGCATCGTTGAGGTGACGTCCTCACAGGAGGGGGAGATAAAAGAACAGAAAAAGAAATTAGTAGGAAGAAGATGCCGCGTGTAACTTACTCGGAAAGTGCCCCAGCCATAGACCTGGCCGTCGTCAGTGAGAGCGAAGCTGGAGCTGTCACCGGCAGCGACTTCGACAAAGACGGTCTCAGGAGGGAATGCGTCGGACGATATGGCAGTGGGAGTCGCTTCATAGGGATTGAGACCGCTGTCATCATCTGAGTCCGAGTCCGAGTCCGCGTCACTTTTGTTGTCATCAATGTCCTTATAACCACCCTCCCACGTAGTGTCGCGCCCAAGAGCACCTTGATCGTTGACGCCCCAAGTAAGGATTTTGTTGTCATGCGTAAGGGCGACGCAGTGCATGCCGCCGACAGCTACCTGCACCACACCAACCCGATCTGCTGGCAAGTGGGGATTGAGGCGCGGTCTCTTTACATCGACCGCATTCTTCGCCGCGCCGAGCCCGAGTTCACCTGAGCTACCTTCACCACAAACATAGACGTTCAATCGTGCAGTGGGCGCATGGTTGATGACCACCTTCGGTTTCGGCTTCTTGACCGGAGGCTGAGTAACACGGGCTTTTTTAGTCTTGACATCGGGCTCCTTATCGACTTCTTCGGCCTTGCGCTTTTTGGTACCAGCTGCCGCACGACTAGTGGCCTTAGACTTGCGCGACTTTGCAGATGCATCAATGGCTTGAGATTGTTTCTTCGAGGTTGCTTTGATTTGAGAAGCCGCAGTAGCTTTCGCAGGCTGGCCTTTGTTTGCAGTTTTCGCAACAGTAGTCTTCTTGGTGGTGGTGGTCTTGGTTGTGGACGTGGAAGGCTTTGCGGCGGCCTTGGACGCGCTTTTTTTGGGAGGCATTTTTTTGGATTGGGAGAGTACCTTTTCAAGCGGGAAGGGGATTGGAATAGTGTACAGTTTGCAGTAGAGGTGATGACAGATTCACGAACAGAATAATTTGGGAGATGTAGGAATGGAGGAAGAGAAAGATTGGGATAGGGAGAAGAGTAGAAGAGTCGTAGAAGACTGGCGCGAGCTATCTTAGGATTCTTGACTAGTGCTTTTTTTATTGTTGTTATTGTTGATCAGACTGTCATTATTCAGGTATTTTCATTGAAACATGTGCGTACCACTCTGTGGTATTGTACTTAGCTATTGATAGGCTGTAGCATATACATTTTATCTAGGTACCTAGGTATTCAAGGGACATTCCAATTTCCAAAGATCCATCTCAAAGCAGATAACAATACTCATGAATCATGATTGAGAAACTAGAATAATAGGCACTTTTATTCACACAGTGTAAAACATAGGCAGGGCTATTCAGTGGAGCTTTCCATTTACTACCCACTATTATTAATACTTGAAGTCAACCTTAGTAGGAGATCAACTCACTTATTCATGTGCTTAATACAGAAAGATATACTGTGAAAACTAGCCCAGAAACTGTTAATACTGCCATACATTTAGAATCCTACTATTTCTCTATGTTCCTATTATTACCTAGTAGGGTTATTAATGACTATCATTACTATCATTAATGCCTGCATTATAACAGTGCTAATTAGCGTCCACCTGTGCAATGGTAAGCGCAGTAGGATACAGCCACCCAGGGATCTCATGACGCTGCTCTGAGCTAACTCTTGCCCAGCATGGCTCTGGAATCGCTAAACTGAGGCAGGCGATTGAACTCTAGCCACCAGATGGAGCAGTGCGAATTTTCCCGCACATTATGACGTTCTGGCCTAGCGGTACCCATTTTATCTCCCTTGGATTGAGGGCGGCATTCGGTTTACCTTGTTCATCTCGCTTTGAATCAGGACTCACTCCCACTCCACCACGACCCAGGTATGTTGGAGCAACGGTGACAATAATAGAGTCGATGAATTCGGTGTACTCGGGATTCAAGAGCTCGCTCAGAACAGTCCCACCGCCTTCGATCATAACACTCTTGATGCCCTCGGATGCCAATGCGCGTAGAATAGCTTCCCAGCGCAACCGCCAATTCTGGTTGTATTCGACTATACGCAGAAAGTCCCCTCCGTAGCCTTTCAACATCATCAACTGCTGCGGATGGATCTGGGCTCCAGGGGACACGATGACCCACGGAGCTTTCCCTTTGCCCTCGACTGTAGTGCGAAGCATCCTGCACTCAGGATGAACTGGCCACCGTCCTGTCGGATCGATCACCACAGGCCGCGGTTGCCACATTCTCCCAAGGCCCCCAAAACCGCCTGCACCTTCTAATCTGCAATTTAGTCCCGGGTTGTCAGCTAAAACAGTGCCCACTCCGATGAGTATCGCGTCGTGGCGTGACCTTAAATAATGCGTCATCAGCTTGGCTTCTGGTCCCGAGAGCACTGTCTGCATTCCTGGGAGAAGTGATATCTTGGAATCCATTGATGATGCATATGATAAAGTGACATGAGGCAATTCGCGCTTCTCGTCGAGTCTCGGAAGGTAAGAGTCAAGAAATTCCAACGGAAATTGAGGAAACGACAATGTATCGGGCGGTAGAGGGGACGGGCCTGTTATGTTCGGTGGCTTTCCAGCGATTTTTGGCTGATTTGTGTCGCTAGTACTCCGAGCTCTCACGATCCCGTGCCCTTTTTGATACGTGTAACCTTCGTGCGGCACAAGTTTGACTTCTGGATTTTGGATGCGCCATTTCGCTGAGACATTGCGGACATCCGTGACTGTACAAAATTTACCTCCAGCTTCAATCAACTTTTCAGGTTCCTCTTGAAATTTTGTGTAAATAGAAGAAGGCAGATAGCCCTTGACCGCCTCTTGTCGCGCAAACTCCATGAGCCCCGAGTTCCGCTTTACTTTGTCTATATAGTCAAGATCATGGGAGTGTACGTGGCTGCTACCTGGCGTCCGCGCAATAGTGACAGTGGAATAGGCGCCTTCAAACCGAACCACCTTGATTTGGAAATTGCACATGCCACCTTCTCGAACGCGTTTCTTGCGGGGACGTTTGCCCTCCGGCAATGGACGTGTCTCTGACGTGCGATGGGTTGGACGTCGTAGACGGCACATGTAATAGTCTGTGGTGCAATGTCCCTCTTTGCTAGAGTTCGACCGTTGCTTCACCCAGACGTTATCAATGAAAGGCCAATATGTCTCGAACTCCTCAAGGCTGATTTCAATAGGTTCTTTGCACTCAAACATGACTCGTCGTATCCTTGCAAGATTGGGAGGATTGTCGATAAGGCTATAGCTTGACATTGTGTCTTGGTTGGTACTGGAGGAAAGAGACACATCATTGTTATTCACTTGTTCAACGATATCACTTTGCGAAGCCACACCGGTTTCTGTACCACCAAAACCTGTTAATCCTGGAGATTTTCCTATGGAGTCCCCAGCGTGATAGTGCTGCGGTCGACTTCCGGAAACCGTGTCATGGTGTGCAGTGCTGCTGTGGCCTTCTCTCTCCACGCTTCCAATCAGTCCAGGTCCCAGTCTGGGGATTGGCCGAGCCACATTTTCATTGTTGTGTAGAATTCCTGTTTCTTGATCAGATTGTATTGGGTTCGAGCTTGAGTCAGAGGCATCGGAGTGGTCATGATCCATGTCGAGTGAGCAGTGTCGAAGCTAGGTTGCAGCTCAATGCCGTAGCGACTTACATGTACGGATGGCCCCACACCCAAAGCCGCAATCTTATCATCTCTTTATAGGTCCATTAGTGCCATCAGTACTCCGTACAGAGTATCTAGCTAATATGAAGTACAGAATACAGAATATAGAATACAGAATAGGCAATACCTAGTATTACCGGAGTGCGGATTTGCTCTTCTCTATTTTTGACGGACAATATAAATGCACCTAGGACTTCGCATGTTCTTTCTCGGGCTCAGACGCGGCAACCGTCTTCGATTACTACAGAATAGGTCTCAAGTTGCTTGGAAGAGTGATTGCCTGATTAAGTAGGTCTTCGTATCTGCACTTGCTCCCGTCAATTTAAGAGCTCGGGCTATTTCTGAATCCCCGCGAGGGAATGAGATAGAAAGCTGAGGCGGGCTAGAGTGAGAGTAGAGAACGCGGAAAAAAGAGGAAGTATGGACTGAGATACCTTATCTGATCTTTGACTCTTCGCCAAGCTGAGCACGATGCTGCTACGCAGTAGCAACTAATGGAATTTAAGGTAATTGGTTCTTCACAAGCAGCGTTGTTTGATTTTGAATTCCTGAATTCTAAGGCCTGAGACGCGGACTACCTAGCCAGAGACTCCAGATGATAACCCCTAGTAAGCCCCGATATCCGCTCCGGCGCGAGCAAGAGTTTCATAAACTCTCGGCGGTAATTTGTACTTAACCATACCGGAGAAGACCATCAGATCCTTGGCCATGACGAGTAATTCATCAGCTAGGCCTTGCCTGGTCTCGTTCTCATACACTCCAGAACTCAACCTTGCCCTCTCATGGCCAATGCAAGTAATACTCCACATTATCACGTGCCCGACGTTACGTGCAATGATTGGAGGGAAAGACGAGAAAGCTTGAGCAGCACTTCGAATGAAGGAAACCGAGCCTCTTGCACGCAAGGGTAAGATGCTCAGGTCATTGATAGCCTGAGGGAAAGTTAATCAGTGGGAGAGAACGAGGACGAGGTGTGGAACTGAAAAGGGAAGAGACTTACATCCAGAGCCGGCGTCCATTGGCCTGCTTCAACTTCTCCCCTCGCCTCCATCATTCGAAGCAATAAACCGCAAGCATCACGATTGATCTGACGGATTCGCTGATAATAAAGAGCGTTTGTATTGTAGAGGCCAATCATATTCTTCGCCAGAACCACCGGATCATCCACTGCTGTAAGACTTAGGCTACTTCCAGGTTCAGCGGCCTCTCCATGTTCATCACTGGCATGCTGTTGTAGATCAGTTCGTGGCCGCAACGGCTGCAGCTTCAAACCAGGCCCGCCTAACTCCATTGCTACAGCATCCGACAGTGCTCGGTTGATGATGTCGATCACGCGGTCGTAATCCTCAGCAAGGTGATACAAGAGGACTGCATCCGTTACCAGCCCCTTGTCATCGGCGATCGCAGCAGCTTGAATTGTTATTGTTTTCAAAAATTCTTCTTGATCGACCAATTTGATCAAGCTCATGCGTTGCTCAATCAAGCCCTTAATTCGAGTCCCATCCGAGCGGATATCACCAAGTAATTTGGCAAAATCCCTCGTCTCTAGAACAAATTCCCGCAATGCTTCGTGACACACGGATGCTTGAGATTTGCCCAGAGAACCAGGGAGGTCGGCGTTAAGACAGAGCAAGCAAAAGTAATCGATCGCTGCCTCAACATATCCTGTACGAAACTCCCTTGTGTACTGGGTGATGAGATGTCCGAAATTGATCTGGGGATATTGTTTCACAGTAAATGATACTAATTCTGTTAGTAGACGTCATAGGGAAGTATGAAGCTTGGGAAGAAATGCTTACAGATTTCTTCCGCAGATGTGTAGAAGTCTGACACGCGTAGCAGACCATAGTACGCCAAGGCGATTGCGAAATGCACCGCACTGACTGGCGCATAAGAGCCGAGGTATGAAACGGCCTGTTCGAACATCCCTCCTAAGATCTGCAATAGAAAGAAAATGCCGTAACCACCGGATGCCTCCTGGCCCTTGCCAAAAACGCGCTGACCGATCTCTGTGATATCCGTCTGGATATCCTCGAGGCCAAAAACATCCCCAGCGATTTCTTCAGCACGGTCGTCTTCTCTCGCCAGACTGAATTGAAGCCACATCCAATCTTCGACACTCTGATTTATGCCCTCCAAGCGCCTACGGGCTAGGTCGCACCGGCCAATGATCTTGTAGCAAGCCATGCGATACGGATCAACCGTGTTATCAGGGGCATTGCGTGAACGCTGTTGGTATTCACCATTGATCTTTTGCTGCAAATCTCGTGGTAGCCGTCTGTTTTGTGCATAAGTCGTCATATATGTCACAAATTTGTGATCAAGGGACCGGAAGCCAGGATCTTGGCTAACATATTCAGCCGCTTCGGTGATGAATCCGCACCGAAGAAGATAGAATATCAAAATCCAGCAATAATCCTGCCCGACCATCTGTAGCTCCGTTCCGTCTGGTGCAAGGTCTTTCCTTGTTGCTCTCAGGCGAATATAGGCCCGGATTTTGTTGATAACCGTCGGAATTCCTCCAAGTTGCGCTTCTCGAGGATTCTTTGCGATCATATTCTCGACTTCGTTGTAAAATACTTTCTCTAGGAAGGAACGAGAGCCCTCGACTATGCGTTTTTTGAGGTTCGTTGCCCGGCGTGAGTTTGGTGTCTCGTCCAGATAATCCTCAGAGAACTGTCGCTCTCTCACCGTACTAGGATCCGAGAGACTGGTGGTGCTCGGGGGCTCTTTGATGATACTGATCAAAGCTCGGTACGCATCAAAAAGCTGGCAGGGTACCTAATAACTTAGTCAACCTTGGGATCATGGCTGTATCACCGTAACTTACATCACCACCAGCATGTCGCTCCACTTCAGAGAATTCATGAAGAAGCGGAAACACCTGCCCTTGTATCCGGGCGGAATTTAACAGCTGAACTTTTTCCGCGTAATGGCCCATTTTTTCCCGCAAAAATCGAAGATCCGGGGAGTGAGTTCCGGATGCATCGCCGCTTTCCAGGGGATCCTCGAAGAGCTGATGACTTGCTCTACCAGTCCCAGGGTTACCTATGACTGACTTTCCCAGACCGGATCGTCCGAAAACACTCCGGCGGGAGACGCCCGCAGCTTCATGGGAGGGCAAAGGACCAGTTAGTCTAGAAGGTCTGGTTGAGCGACCGAATGAATTTCTCATGTCGCCAACAGTGCCATCCTTATGTGCCAGTCCAAAGTGTCGAAAGATTCTCTGGCGCTGATCCTCCCAGTCTAAATCCACTTTCTCCTCCAGGAATGTATCAAAGTCTCTCTGAGCTCGAGCAAGACTTTCGGCAATCATCACTTTACGCCCACGTTGTTGTATGCTTCTCAAGAATTTCTGGTTGTCAGGGTCGAAAACCTCCTGTTCCTTTGGAGGGATACCTATGGAAGCCTGGGGATCTAGTGCTTTGAGGTCCCGTAAAGCATGTCCAGGCGACACGCCCGAAGCGGCAAGAAGATGGTGGCTATAGAAGATAGAGATCAGTGGAATCATCCAAATCATGGGCCAACGCCAGGCAAAGGCAAAGCTTACGCTTTACTGGTCGAACCAGGATGCAGGCGGTCGTTCAACCCTCTACTGCCGAGTTCTCTTGCTTTCCTCCGAATGTCATCAAGGCCTAGTTGAAGGCTGGGTAACTCTTCGAAATTGCTGCCTTGGCCAACTGAAGCAATTGGTCTCTTTTTGCCGCGCTCTAGGAGGCTGTTGAAGAATGCGGGCTGAGTAGTTTGGCCAGAAGGTCGTGAGGATTGTCCCGAACTCATCTGTGCTTGATCTTGTCCAAAGATCGAGGACTGAAGTGGCTGTTGCTGGATTGGCGGCTGATTACCAAAGAGCGAAGCATTCGGTGCAGCTTGAGTTGTGGAAGCAGTCCCAAAAATACTCGTTGAATTGACAGCCGGAGCTGAGCTCGCCAGGCCACCAGCTCCAAATAAGGAGCCAGAGTTTGTTGAAGACATCGAAGCAGTGTGCCGCGTTGGGTTTGGTCTCAGATACGCGACGGTGAATGAGCTTGATATTTTCGGCAAAAACAGACTGAGCGACAAGCTGTGGTCATTCAATTTGGGCGATCTTTACCAAGTGTTAGAGCAGTAATTGGCACTGGCAATTTATATGAACGTGGGAAGCTCGCAGACTCATAAGAATGTGTGAAACAGAAGTAGATGAAAAGGAACTATGCAAATGAAAAAACATATAGCAGAATAAGATCTTACATCAGCTTGCTGGTCTTTCCAACTGCTAGAACAGTTCGTGTTTACCACCTGTACAAAATATTGTAGTAACCATAAATATAGTGAAAACGGCTTATTTGCTGCGCAACAAGCCATGTCGGAATTAATGTTTCACCGGTTGCTTAGATCTGAACTTTAATACCTCTATCTAGTAGATATGAGATTTACACAGAATAATTAAGGGAAACAGTACTCCGTATTTCTTCATCCTCTTGAGTACCCACGCGCAAAGTGCTATGCTTGGACAGGAGGTTTAATTAAGTGAACACTTAGTGGTCAGCCTTCAAGATGCCTGTTTTTCAGGCAAAAACATTCCGGCGTGCGACAACAGCCTCATCATCGCTGGGAGAAAGGATCGGCGCAGCATATAGAGGAAGCCTACCGAAGCATCCTTTTCTACTCTTTGGTCTTCCATTTATCATGATCATTGTTGCGGGGTCTTTCGCCTTAACTCCAGCCGCTGCTTTAAGATATGAAAGATATGACCGAAAAGTGAAGCAACTCACACAAGAGGAAGCTATGGAATTGGGACTCAAAGGGGCGGATGGTGAAGAGGGAATTCGGAGAAATCCACGCAGAAGAGTTCTTGGAGATGAAAGGGAGGAATATTATGTGAGTTGATCTAATTTGGATGAGCTTGTTCCAAGGCTATTATTAACACTGTTCAAGCGGCTCATGGCCAAAGACTTGGATAATTGGGAACAAAAACGAGTCCAGCGGTTTAAGGGTGAACCTGATGGGAAACTTTAAGCTTCTTAATAGCTGAACGACGCCTTCTGAAGACAGGCGCTACTCTTACTGGTTTTCAGCAGGATATTCTCTTTGACTACCAAGCTTATGTTGGCTGTGTCAGACACAGGGAACCACATTTTGATGATTGACATGAATCTAAAACCCAATTTTCATCCTGGTGAGAAGCCTCCTATCTTTTCTCAACTCTCGCATGTCGGATATGTCTAGAAACTAACCCATTAAAGTATATTTCTTCATCTTAAACTCAAGCTGAGCAAGCTAATTTGCCTTATTTGCCATGGTATTGTTAGACCTCCATCTCATGCCTACTCTCTTTGAATCATGTATAACAAAGTGCTTATTATGATATTCTTCTACTATTCTATAATAAATAGAGGGTATTCTTCACTAATATACTCAAGTGATAGTGTGCATGGAGGCATAGAAATCAGCATGATGTCCCCTAATTTTGGATTAGACATGTAATTGCTTTATATGCTAGGATGTTAGCCACTGCTAAATGTAGGTTATTAACTTATATCTAGGCCTTCTGAGCATCACTCAGACAGTCAGACTAGATTAGTAAATGAGAGTAATTAATAAACATATAATGATATTAACTGGCAGGTGACTACTCTAGTGCTGAACTGACATGCATCCAGGGCTCACTACTACCAGAGAAATTCTATACCTGCCAGTTATCCTGCATAAATCAGAATGCAGTAACAAATCTACCATACCCTCAAAACTGTAGTAGTAATAGAGAGGTATACTTTGGCAGATACTTCTTGTGTCATGGCCCCGTCGCTGAATAACAATAACATGATTCTCAGTTGTTCTGTTTTCTGATTGAAAACCCCTTTTGAGAGCCCGATGATGCCTTGCCAGAGTTGCCACAGCATTCTTCCAGGTTTCTGAGGGGCTCGTCGAAGATCCAGAACGGCCGTTCAGTCTCACTGCATGGATCTTCTGCATATTTTGCCGCTTGACGACTGTCCCCACCCATAACGTCATACCAAGGGAACATCTTTTCTCTGCCGAGTTTCTCCATTCGCTATTTCCATGTCGGTCTGTTGTTCACCTCCTTATGCCAGTTGTATTCATGATGGTAAACTGGTGATAATTGACTAAGACCAATTCTTCTGCACGCGTTTCCCCCTTAGCTGCCGCATTATTAGAGACTTATGTGCCGAAGTCTGGTGTTTCGTCACATATTGATTTCTCTCATGCGAGTCTTATAATCAGGTCAAACAAGCGTATGGCTAGACCCCAATCTGCCCATCTCGAAGCCCCCTCAATCCCCTCTCTCAAAATCGACGACGAAATCTTTTGATAATCTATTGGGGTCATCTTATTTGGATTTTAATTCATCACATTGCCCCCCTCTGGTGTTGCTCTGCTCCGTCTCACTCATTACCTCTCCTGAACAGAACGCTTCTTGATATCCAACACCTCTGTGGCGCCGAATTGGAACGAACTTTACTTCACTCCTGAACCTGCCATCATTCATCGACGAGATTCGGGCCTGAGGAAATAATGATTCGTGCTGAGATCGAATACTTGAATTAATATTGATATCGTCCTGAAAAGGAACTTGTGCTTGCGGAAGCCGGTGTCTTGCTTATCACGGCATTTCGAGATGGCACAAGGGCCTCGCGCTTGATTGTGGGACTGCCGGTATTCAGAGATTAACAAGCAGACATTCTAGCTTTGGCAATCAACATGTCCACTACAACTGACCGGAGACAATCACCTTCGTCTCCGTGGACTCAGGAGTCACAAAGCCTGCAGTTAAATGGTCTCTCAAGTCCAGCGTCTCTCTTGTCACTGCGCGATACCAATTCGTCTCCTACCAAAAGTGGCAACTGTTTGCAAAATGACGTTCTGGAGCAATTGAGCCCTAGCTATTTCACCATCAAGGTTGAGGACTCGAGTGACAGAACGGTTGCGAGAGAAGCCACTAATGCCAAGAACCATCGAAATCCATCCTCGCGGACCCAAAATTCGCACCTGAGCCGCAATGCGAAATTAATTGACCCAGAAATTGCGGGAGGCTCGGTAGATCTGTCTCAGGCTCGCTCTGAGAATGACGCGGGTTTGCATAGAATGTCATTGAGCAGGGATTTGAAACAAAGGGATTCAATGGCCATTTATAACAACACTTCCTCAGGGAATCTGGCCCCGACTGCTGTCAATATCATGCCATGTGAGCGATGCGCAGAATTACTGGAGACTTGTGGAAACGATGTTTTGTTACTAGATGTGCGGCCTTATGCACATTATGCCAGGGGACACATCAAAGGATCGCTAAACCTCTGTATCCCTACAACGCTCCTCAAACGGACTTCCTTTGGCACGCAGAAGTTGGCCAACACCTTCACGAGCGACGCTGACCGGAGATCGTTCTCGAGATGGAAACAATGCCGCTACATCATCGTTTACGACGCTGCTACACTTGACATGAAAGATGCGGCGACAATGATCAATGTGTTGAACAAGTTTACAGCTGAGGGATGGAACGGCGAAGGTTCGATCCTTCGGGGTGGGTTCAAGGACTTCTCCAATCAGTTTACTGCGCTTGTTCAGCAGCCTCAATCATCAACCCCTGGAGTATCTTCAAGGAAGCTTAACTCGATGCAGATTAGCCTTCCATCTTTTGCGCCTATTGCTGGTGGCTGTGCTTTGCCGGAGTCTTCTTCTGCCGCCATTCCCTTCTTTGGGAATATTCGCCAGCATATGGATCTTATGGGTGGTGTTGGTCAGATTCCGCTCCAGCTTCCACAGAATTTTACAGACTCCAAAAGACGGTTGCTTCCACGATGGCTCCGTGACGCTTCCGACGTTGAAGATGGAGGTCAGAAGGTTTCAGAGAAGTTCCTGGAGCTCGAGAAGAAGGAATTAGACCGGATGAAGCAAGCTCTGTCATATGAAATGACCGGAGTTTCTACGTCTGCGGAAGCTCCGTCGAAGAAGTATCGGGTTGCCGGGATCGAGAAGGGTAATAAGAACAGATATAATGATATCTATCCCTTCGATCACTCCAGGGTTCGATTGCAGGATGTTCCATCAGGGGGTTGTGATTATGTGAACGCGAATTACATGAAGGCTGAATATAGCAATAAGCGCTATATAGCGACGCAAGCTCCCGTACCCGAAACATTTGATGTGAGTTCATCTATCGATTGACGTCCCTCCTATTCTCCACACGTTCAAGTGAAGATTGCCCACGGGAAGATTGAGACAAGCAGGCTGATGGAGACTTAGGACTTTTGGCGTGTAATCTGGGAGCAAGATGTTCGACTCGTCGTTTCTCTCACGGCAGAAATTGAAAGAGGCCAAGTTAAATGTCACCGGTATTGGGAGTCAGGGAATTATGGGCCTTTTCGAGTCAATAACTTTTCTGAGCGACGCATTCCTATGAAAGCCTCAGGGTCCCGCCGGAACCGGCGTCAGTCGACCAAGTCATTGTCGGATTCTAGCGAAGAGCCCAGCGATCCATGCATTATCGTCAGACACTTTGGCTTGTCACACTCGGCTTTTCCATTTCAACCACTGCGAGAAGTTACCCAGCTGCAATATCCCTATTGGCCGGACTTTGGTACTACCTCACAACCATCACATCTCCTTCAGCTGGTCGATGAATGTAACGCAGTCATACGGGCAACAAGCAATACGTGCTTTGATAGTCGCGAGGCAATGCCAACAGAACATCGACCTGTATTGGTGCATTGCAGTGCAGGATGCGGCCGTACTGGTACCTTCTGTACAGTGGATAGTGTTCTGGACATGCTAAAACGGCAGCGCACTGCACGAAAGACCGAATCACAAGAAATCAGTGGACGCCCTGATACTGGGTGGATTCATAACGATAACCTGGACCTTATTGCAAAGACAGTCGCCGACTTTCGAACTCAGCGACCTAGCATGATACAAAATTTGAGCCAGTTTGTCTTATGCTATGAAAGTGTATTAGAGTGGATGGCCATTCAGATGGACGAAGGATGTGAAAATCCTTGACTCAAGCGCTTTCCATTGCTATAACTGGCATCTGCAACAAGCATTGAATCTACTTGGCTCTACGGGTGACTGAGATAGCTATCTCATTCACAATTCCCGTCCGCACATGTTCTTTTATATACACTACTTGGATCTTAGAAAGTTATAACTGATGCAGTGCAAGCAGAAGAGCATATTTTCGGCTGGATTTTTTTATTTTATTTTCATAAACTCATTCCGGTCATTCTCAGGCAGAGAATGGGTTGGCTTGCATATATTTAGAGATATCAGCGGGGATTTGTATTGATTGTGCTCTGGGCTCTGGTAGAGTCGCAATGAAGATAAAAGAAATGGATTTTATGGCTTTAGTTCTTGACAGACAGGTAAGGGAGCATATAAGCCAACTTACTGCACATATCACTGCTAGATATGTTCTGGATATACCCCAGGGCTCTGATGCCTAAAGTGCTGCCTGAGGACGACTGCGTATGGTATTCTTAAAGATTCACAACCAGGCAACAATGGCGGGCGGTGATACTAAGATCAATGGGATCAAGGCAGCCCCCACCCAGAGCCTCTCGTTTTCCGAGACCTATAAATGATATGGTAGTGATGCAAGGCTGATGAACTATGATTTCGTTTTGTACGAGACAATTGCTAGCAGCTTCCTCCAGCTTCTGTCACAGTCGTTCCATCTAAACAGCAACCAAGCTCTGAGCCATGTTGCTCAATCTTCCACCGGAGCTAATCCAGCTTGTCCTTCAAAGTTCGACAACGCCTTCCTTTCTACAGGTGGCATTGTCCTGTCGAGCCCTGCATGAGATTGCATCTAGTAGCCGGGAAGTGATTTTGCATCATCTGCATAAAACACCCGGCTTGAAGGTAGACACACGCAGTCTCAGAACAAGGCAACTTTTTCAGCTCCTCATGAAGCGCTCGTTCCAGCAGCTATATGGTGCACAGTTTTCCGCGAAATGTACAACATTCTGTTTTGAAGATTTCGCGCTCGATGCCCGAGCATCTTCGCTAGCTTCTCATGGTGACCGACGCATCGCTCTCGTTCTGAAAGGTCGGCAAGATGTTTATGTTTTCCAGGCCAAGGACGGGAAGCTGCACCTGAAGGCCCAGCTGAGATCACCTGAGGATCAGCCGGGAAGGATAGAGGTGCTCAAAACAGCATTTGACAGAGAAGGAGGCGTTAACGTCCTTCATCGTCTGGTACCAGCGATAGACGAAGACGGCTTTGGCGCCCCACACCCGTTCGTAAGACATGCGATACGGTCTGGTCCTCGTGTTAGCGTCTATATGGCGCGTCACTCGCTTCAGACACTCAATGAGCCTATTCGCATGTGCGCCTTTCCAGACCATGCGGAGTATGAACCTCTGGCTCTTGCTGCTGCCGGAGAGAGCACATTTGCAATCTCTTGGCAGCACTTCCGTGAGAGCGACGATTATGAGGTTGTTCTGTACAACTCTCCGAAACAGTCGAGCAGCAACACTCCTGATGTAATCGGTACGTTACGCTTCTTTGCTGTCCAGGTTCACCCAGTGCTCCAATATAAGGACAGTCTTGTCATTGGTCATCATCTGATGCAAGTATAGATTGCAATTACAATGCTATCACACTTATCGACGGGAATAGACAGCGACAGAGTAGCGATAGGTATCGTCAAGCGGGTCTGTCCAGCCCTTATGATAACGGCCCTGCCATCGACATTTCCTTCAATGACAGATCGAGCCAGTTGCTCTATTATCACCGCGCTCAAACGTTATATGGTTCCTTTCAGAGAATTCAGAGTATAAATGCGCACCCCCTCGTGGACCCACAGCCAACTCTATATCAGAATGCGTGCATGGTGCAATTCTCGGACACTTTGAGCCTTCTCTTTTCAATTGCGATACCCTTCTTCGGTACACATGCGAGGCGGAATGAGAATAATATTGAAATGTGCCATTGGAAGTACCTTGCCTTTGGTATAGCGACCCATCGGAAGGAGAACTGGACTGTCGCGTGCCTATTGAAATCCGAAGCTCGATGTCAAGCTCAGAACTGTGGGCATGTCTTGAACCTTGACCGTGGGCGACGATTCTCGCAGTGGACAATAGTAGCTCGTCTATGGGGATTTCAGAATCCCACAAATTCTCTTGGTTGTAAAATCGCCGCGTCGGATCGTGGTACTCGCCTTGCTGTCGCAAATTGGAACGTGATTTATGTGTGGGCTCTTGAGCCAAATGCACTTATCGAAGAAAATGCGAATGGATTTTACCCTCCATCCTTTCGATCAACAAGTTCAGAGATGATCGAGCTACGACCGATTGTTCTCCCGCTGGATGCCGTGTGCTTCAAGCTCTGCTTCACGCATCAAGAAGATGAACTGATAGCTATTACAGATCGGGGCGTGATGTACTGGGACCTTGGCCCGTTGGGTAACGGGCAGAGAATCACTCAACGGCTGACTCTCCAATAAGGGAGAAGATTGAAGTGAAAAAATGAGCGGAGGCCTGAAGTTTTGTTTACTGAAGTGAACATGCGAGGAAGGCGACGTTGATACCCCAGGATTTCTCTTTTACAGAACTATATATATTTCGTGGCTAGTTGCCTTTAGAACGAGACGACCATGAGCGCGGAAATCCAGACCAGTAGACACCTATCGGATCATCTACTCTGAGATAGAAAATGCCATCATGCATAATGATACTGGCTCTCCATCTCCTTGTCGAAAAGGACAGGATCGAATGTAGCGTGCCGTTGATTGGTGCAAGAAGAAGCAGAGAACGTTTGCCATGGGATAATGGTACGGTGCTGGAATGGTCGGATACAAATTGACGCTGGTCTACGGCAGACGAGTTCCTGCCACTCGATACATTTACCGATCTTCACCTCCGTGTTCTTTCCAAAGTAACCACTCGCAGCGATGAGATTGAGACAATGCTCTGCATGAAAGATGGATGGAATAGAATAAAGAACAATCAACACGTGGATGTGCCGAGAACGCGGCATCTACGTCTAAACGTTAAAAGGAAGAAGTACGATCTCCACATCAGCTGGGGCTTCTTTGGATGCCCGAGGGCCTAATTGGGAAGACAGGCGTAGACAGAAAATCACGGACGTGCGGATCTGCGTCGTAAGACGAGACGACACTACGCCTCCTCTCCACAAAGCCATAGATGGAGGACTGACCGATACACGGACGGATCAAATGTGGAATTCATTGTCCTTCAGCGCTACCTGACATGGCCAAAAATGTAATAATGAGGAAGACCCACCAATATCT
Organism: Aspergillus viridinutans; assembly: GCF_018404265.1. Lineage (NCBI taxonomy): Eukaryota > Fungi > Ascomycota > Eurotiomycetes > Eurotiales > Aspergillaceae > Aspergillus > Aspergillus viridinutans. Next base: position 708,899 of record NW_025091231.1, on the reverse strand, counting down.
AAGCAGGTGCGAGGTATTGTCAGAATAAGGCCTTTCTTTCGCTGACTGGAGACGCCATAGAAGAATTCGACGGAGGAGACCGAGCACTTACTTCTGGAAAAAGGTCTTCTCAACGACCTCTTCTGGACTCTTCCCATCTGGGCCGACCACAACAGGCCGATTGAGATGCGGACGCGGACCGTCTTCGCTGGATAGGAGTTCTATGTTCAAGCCCGCTGAGCTGGATGTTGCCGCAGACGATGAAGACGCCGCCAATGAAACGTGGTAGACCTCGCCCGAGGGTCCAAGATGAAGCCGCAGAGTTGGCTTTTGAGCCTCACTCTCTGCAAGCAAAGAGAGCGACGTAAGAGAGCCTACCCATTGTTTTGGGTTGGTTGGCGTGGAGGTGAAGAGACCCACGCGGGCGAGATCTTGGGCATCCGCTTCTAAATCACGGCGGCCTTCAAGATCCGCAATCCTTGGTGGAGAGTAGGCTACCACATCTGACGTTAAAGATGCAGGATCGTACGAGATGCGGGCGAGTACCGAGGGTTGAGACGAGGCTACCGGCCAATACAGGATGTCGGCTGACCCAGCTTGAGCGGAGGACGGAGAAGCGGCGAAAGCCCGAGAGGAGAACAGGGAAAGGAATGGGAGGATGGCGTGAGAGAAGTGCATATTAAAAGATGGCGGTAAGGGAGAGGAATATGAAATGTTGGTCAGATTTGCAGTGAAAACAGAGAAGATTGAGGTGAAGCAGATCTATTTATCGCATCATCTGAGGGTGCACCGAGGAGGATTCACTAATGCAGACAAGCACAAAATGAGCATCAAGCATGATAGATCAAGTAGGGAAGGAATCTAATGATGTGAAATTTTAGCTGCATGCATACTCACTATAAATTCTGGAAAGCCAGTATGTGTATCAGTGCTCCTATTCCTGCACAATGGGTGGTTGGCGGTGGTCAACAGGGGAGGTATGGGATGTCGTTAACCTCGCATATGTTATGATGTATTATTTTAGCGCACTGGAGGTACCAAGATAGGGCGGGCCAAATGCTTGGTACTAAGTCACTATTATTATTAAGGTATTATTATTATTTTCATCATGATTATGATTATAATTCCCTTTAATAATAATATGCCTGACATATATTTGCAAAAGTTCTGATTCCAAAAGAAAAAACACTTGGACTAGCATTCAGACTGACCATCTATCTACCGTATCTACTATCTACTCTCCAGGTATCAATAATTACACCCTTCCCATAGAGTTATCAGAATTCATTATATATGCGCCATCGAAGGACGCTGGAGAGACATATAAATAACTTATCTGTCCTGCTCATGTCATGAAGAAGTCAATCTGCCATTGTTGCTTCTAGATAATTTCTTCTGTTGCATAAAACATGATCGCAATTGATATTAAGGCGAAAGGTTGATTGATCAGTTGATCTCAGGATCTTTGTTTCCTTCTTTCTTCCCCCTGCTCAGCTTAGCTGTTCTTTAAAGCGTTCGAAGCATCTATACTTCTGCTGTTATATACATGCTTAGGTGGCTCAGAGGGGTAAGTCAATGATCGACATCCCCACTACCCCGTCTTGATCAACAACCCCCAACGTGGAGCTCAGCCCTCCGCAACAGCTCAGCCGGGCCTGACACCTTGGGCAGGCAACCTCCCAAAATCATAGCCTGGCTATGGGTTGCTTATGACTTCTGGTAACATTCTACCCAGTATGGCTTCGCTGCCGTATCGTTCGTCTAGACAAAGTTCTCGACAGGCTTCAAGGGACGCTCGAGACGAGATTCAGGTCCACCAGGATCATTACATCGGAATAGATGTCGGTACTGGTAGTGCTCGCGCTTGTATTATTGATGCAAAAGGCGATATTGTTGGATTAGCTTCCGAGAATATCGGTCTCTGGCAGCCCCAACAGGGATACTATGTACGTCCGTCCGTCCGCTTGGGCTTCTTCCCTCCTTGCTTCTTGACTGTTGCCTGACAATTCGTCAAAGGAACAATCCACGAACGATATATGGCGATGTATATGTCTGTCCGTTCAGCGCGCTATTAGCCAGCATAACATCGACCCAACTACTGTCCGGGGCATTGGGTTCGACGCAACGTGCTCGCTGGCCGTATTCTCCACGGTTACAGACGAGCCCGTATCCGTCACCGGGCCGAACTTCGATTCTGACCGCAATGTGATTCTTTGGCTGGACCATCGGCCGGTGGAAGAGACGGAAAAGATCAATGCTACCAAGCACAACTTGCTGCGATATGTCGGAGGAAAGATGTCGATCGAGATGGAAATTCCCAAGGTCATGTGGCTAAAGAACAATATGCCGAAGGAACTCTTTGACCAGTGCAAATTCTACGACTTGGCCGATGCTCTGACGCATATTGCTACCGGTAATGAAAAGCGAAGTTTCTGTAGCGTGGTCTGCAAGCAAGGGTACGTGCCCGTTGGTGTCGACGGAAGCGTGAAGGGTTGGCAGGAGGATTTTCTCACCGAAATTGGCCTGGAGGATCTTATGGAGGACAATTTCAAGCGCATGGGAGGTGTAGATGGGGTGGTGAGCCTTTTCATTTCTCCCCTCTCATCTCAAGACAAACGATCTACTTTCAGCGTTGTTGGAAGGCTGACTTGTTTCAGAACGGTGATTACCTCAGCGCGGGTGAATTAGTCGGAACATTGTGCGAAAAAGCAGCGTCCGAGCTGGGGCTGCCGGCTGGTATCGCCATCGGCAGTGGTGTTATCGATGCATACGCTGGTTGGATAGGCACTGTTGGCGCCAAAGTCGATTTAGAGGACGAACAGCTGAGCTCTGAAGTTGCCAAGAACGACAAGACACAGGCTTTCTCACGCTTGGCTGCTGTCGCGGGCACCTCAACTTGCCATATCGCCATGTCGCCGAACCCTGTATTTGTTCCTGGCGTCTGGGGACCGTACCGTGACACGATCCAGCCTGGGTATTGGATGGCGGAAGGTGGACAGTCCGCCACTGGTGAGTTGCTCAAGTATGTGATCGAGACTCACCCAGCCTTCAACCAGGCGACCTCAATTGCCGAGTCGTACAATACCAATGTCTACGAATATTTGAACGAACATTTGAAAGAGATGGCCGACGAACAGAAGGCCCCCAGCGTCTCTTATCTGGGTCGCCATGTGTTCTTCTATGGCGATCTCTGGGGTAACCGGTCGCCCATCGCAGACCCCAACATGAAGGGTTCTATTGTCGGCATGGCCAATGACAAAACTGTCGACGGCCTTGCGATCTATTACTATGCAACCCTTGAGTTCATTGCACTGCAAACGAGGCAGATCGTCGAGACGATGAATAAAGCCGGTCATAGCATCACATCCATCTTCATGTCCGGATCGCAGTGTCAGAATGACATTTTAGTACGGCTCATTGCATCAGCCTGCGACATGCCAGTCCTTATCCCTCGTTATATTCATGCTGCAGTTTGCCATGGTGCGGCGATGCTGGGAGCCAAGGCCGCGAGTGCCGACGCCGAAGGCAAAACAGAAGACCTGTGGGAGATCATGGATCGTATGAGTAAACCAGGAAAAAAGGTCGTGCCGACAGAAGACGAGAATGAGAAAGCTTTGCTCAACGTCAAGTATAAGGTCTTCCTAGAACAGTGCTACAAGCAACTCGAATATCGAAAGTTGGTTGATGAAACCGTGAGCTCGTGGAAGGCTGGTGACACATGACTTTGAGCTCTCGTTTTGAGAAACTCTTCTGCTTGGATGGGACGAGTCTCGGGTAGTTGCGAAGATCCTTTGTTTAGTTCCCCTGCCCAGGCCTTTCGATTTAAATGTTCTTCTGCTCGGACAGCGTCATTAGAGGCAAAACAATGGATCGTATGAATAATACAGCTAAATGATCTAATCTGTAGATGATTGTGACTTGCGACTACGCTGACCCCTAGGAGTGAACGGCCAACAGACAGTCCTCCGAGATGAGGATTCGTGCTCAGCACCAGCAAAGTTGCTCTTCACTGTATCACTGGGTTGGACAAAACCAGTATCCGATCACCACTTTTAATCATATTCTAATAGCGAAGAGCCAAAAGCAGATACGGCATGCATTCACCAAGCCACAGTATAACTGTACACCACTAAAGCATAGCTGGTATATCAAGTCTGCACTATCCTTGGAATCACCTCGTACCAAGGCTCAAAAACAAAACCAGAAGCCTCATACATATTAGAAAGCCATGCCGCGTGTCGGCCGACCAATCGTGCGGAAGTTCTCGGACCTGATGGGCCCAAGAGCCAGCGTGTCGAAGCGATCGACACCCATCGTGTCAACATTACTGTAGCCGGCCAAGTAGAACCCGATAACCACCACCAGGTAGGTGAGTACGAGGATTGAGCCCTTGAAATAATTGCTCTTCCCTTCTCCATACACGTAGGACAGGAGGAATACGCAGAGTATAACAGATACCATATCCCATTGGGGGAAGATAAGGCTGTAATCATCATGTCAGTCCATTCTCTTCAAGCCATCTATGCGGCCAGAGTGCAATGCTTACTTGAAGGAATGCGTCAAAAGATCCGAGGGGTCGAGGATACGGCTGTAGAGTGCACTGAAGAGGACCAATGCGGGGATCTGCAGCAGACAGACTTGCAATGCGTAGGCCGAACCGATTTCCATCGACAATGCAATGTTACCGTTCATCGCGAAGGAAATAGCGTTCTGTTCAGGAGTGAGATTCATGGTTCTGCAGGTGTTGATAGCATTGGGCTTACCAGAAATTCCGTAGTATTGGGGACCAGCGCGAAGAGGGTGATTCCGAGGAATTTCTCGTCTATGTCAACGCTCTCGAGGACAACGTCCACGGTGTTCACGAGGATCTCGGCTATGATGGCGTACAGTATTGTGGCCACGAGGAGAATGATCGAGCTCTTAGCTTTGCTCCAATTTGGCGCGTCATGACCGCCGCTAGCATTTGTGTGCTCAATCCCGACATCTTCTTGGTCCTCCAGAACGGACTTCGGAAGATCACCTGTGGTCTTATTGCTGTGACGTGCAGTGCCCTGCTGGACGGATGGCTTGCGTGTCCGAGCAACATCACGAGCAGCAACCGCCGCCGCTGTCGCTGCGACTTCGGTCACCTGACGCACCAAATCTTCGTTCTCTCCTCCAGTGTATCCTCGAAAGCCTTTGAAGCTAGAATAACCGTCCTCACCCTCCGTTCGTGGGGGGACGAGATATGGCATCGCGCCTTTATCTCGGGCCGAGCTCGACTCGGGCTGGTGTGGAGCGTCTTCATTAGCATTCTCGGACAAGCCAACCTGCTTCAGGGACTGTCCTAAGATCCTCTTATAGAGCTGTGAGTCGCGAATAGAGCCTTTAGCGTTGTGGGGCCCACCGGTGGCATTTGCAGTTCCGGCAGGGAATAGCAGATGTCTGGTTTCATAAGCCGATTGCTCCTGCTGGAGGGCCGCGGCCTTCTTTTCCTCGACTTCCGTGGCCCAGATGAGAGCAGCATGGGTTCTGAGTGTGAACCACAACCCAATTATATACGATAAGAACAGAAACAGGGCGGCAAACCATGAATAAGGCTGAACTACTTTTCGGAAGAAATTGTCGTCCACAGCTGGAACTTGAGCAAAGTAACAGCGGCGGCAGTCTTTGATACCCGAGCCCGTAGTCTCAGCACACGAGTAGCAGTTCAATTCGTGCTAAGCGAACCGGTCATTAGCAGCAACCGACAATCAGAGAATTGGAAAACATACACTGCCGTATATCTGATAGAACAGCGTGGGACCGAATGCAGCGATCACGGCGAACATCAACATGGTCGACGTAACTCCGGCAGATTTGACGTTGAATCGCTGCGTCTTGCGTTTGATAGCGCCGAAGCACATGGACAGCCCAGGAAGAAACAGTATACCCGCGAAAATACTACCAATGATACTGCCCTCGACGAGTTGTCCTTTGCCTTCTGTCAGGGCGACACAGTAAAGGTAAACTTCAACGACAGTCGAGAAGAAAGCGTTGACGGCGGCACCCATTCCCATTGATGATTGTGCAGAGATGGACGCGACGGCCTGCCCGATGAAGTAGGCGAGAGGAATAATGGAGACTAGTGCGAGTGTGAAGATGAAGCCAGGATGTGTCATCCAGTTATGCAGACCCAGCGTTTCAGCCAAGAGGAAGTAGTCGAAGATGACAAAGAGAACGACACCAAGGAGATTGATGAAAAAGATATTGGTGCCATCCACCGTATACTTCCAGTAGCTCAGCCCAGCCGCACGGTAAGTGCAAAGGAGAATCGATGAGGGGGAATCGGGACTCAGGCGAGTATAGGATGTATCAGAATGAAAGGATAAGGCCAGCGGGTGACGACGAAGATGGTCAAATAGAATGAGAGTCACGCGTCCCATGGGGATCCAGAATACAAGCAACCAGCATACCATGGACACAAATAGCATCAAAGGTCCAATCAAAAAGTAAAAGAAGACGAAGAATACGACACGTCCTAATGTCCATTCTCCGCGGCCGAACAAGCGGCGTTTCGAATGCAGATTGCTCTCACGAGGAGAGATTCTTTGCGTTCTGCCAAGCAGACTGTCCTGCTCGCTCACAGAGTCAATGCTATTGCGACGCCTACCCACGAGAGATCGGTTGCTACGGGGGCCAAAGAAAAGCCTGCCGTGCTCGAGATCACCGTTCTGCCATTGCTCATACTCGCTAATGCTGCGGCCTTCGCCCTCATCTTCCTCTGCGTAGTGTTCGTCGGTCTCCAGACGAACAAAAGACCCGAATGGATAGAGGAGGTACCATGAAAGACCCGAGAAGACTTTTCCGTACTCCAATGCGCTAGCAGAATATGCAAATATAAAACATGCGATGGCACCGATGAGCGCAGCAAGAGCGAGCCACCACCCGAAGAAAGCTGTCCACAGCAGGTTGGCCAAGAAGAGTATATTTCCTACTCGGCCGCCGGGAGACGAATGAATATCACCTTCAGCAGTCTTCTCCACAGAACGACTCTTCTTGTAGAGAGCAGGCTTCCATAGTCTGATACCGAATGGGTGCGTTTCATTGATGGCCTGTTGACGATCTTTCAGGGTGAAGCTCTCTGCATCACTCGTATCATCGTTGTCGCCATCACCGTGACCGATCCCATGTTGGGAGCTGGCTTCCGACTGCTGCGACGGCGGTCGCGTTCCTATAGCCTCCATGCCGGACTCTGGTAATAACGATTCCTCTCCGCTGTCATTGTCAGAGTCCGCTCGTGCCAACGGACTGGGTCGAGCGTTCAACCTGCGCCTCAGTGTCGAGCTCTGTTTCCTCAATGGGCGCAGTCTCGGCGAAGGCTGAGGGTTTGAGCCCTGTTGTTGCATGGCTATATCCTCCTCGACCTCCTGGACATCATCGTCTGTGGAAAACTCCTGGCCCTTATGCGGGACCTGTCGCCTTGAAGATATCCGGCGCGTCACAGATGGCTTTCTCGGCCCATCGGACGGCAACCCTGTCACAGGTGGTGACTGGGAGGAAGGTATGCGGCTGGAGATGTCGGTCTGGCTTTCATTCGGCAATGTCTCGAAGTCCATCAAATCAGAAGGGCTTATAGTTCCTAGAGACAAGGAACGGCAAGAAATAATAAGCAGATTTATTCTCTTAAGGTTACAGGAAACGCAAACACACCGTAGCTTCTCCTACTGCTCGCCATAGGTCTGGTCGGACGAATGGTATCAGACGATGTAGATCCAGTGCTTACGGTCGAGCTCAAACGCGACGTCGCTTCAGCTTCGGAGAAACGAGAGATATCTGAGACTCTCTGGCTGCTATCCATCGCTTCTCTCTGCGCCTGACTCTTTCCATTCGATTCTTGCGATCAGAGTTTATTAGGAGGCTGGGGATGGAGTACTAGGGATCAAAGATAATGCGGAAAACAGAAGCGACTCGAATGAACAAAATCAGAAACCGCTAAAAGTGGCCTGCACTTAGAATAACAAGAAGTCAGATTCTCGAGATGATCCAAAACACATTGTGTAGTGCAGCAGTGGGCATTCGCAGATGCCTGACAAGCTGTGTCGCAGAATACAGGTAGGAGCCTGAAAGTGGAATAATGGATAGATACTGGATCGCGGCCAAAAGATCTACTACGCAAAACACCTTACTAGTACTAATACGAGAGGTAGTAGACTAAAGAGATCAGGAGATAGATAGCATCATCTCACTGTAGCCCCACCGCAGTCAGCTGGGAACAGGGATGAGTTGACTGAGTGGTCCTGTAAGATGGTGTACTCTGTGTGAATATGGATGATTTCCGGCTCAATATAGGTCCTATGATTCGAGTTTGGATCTTCGTTAGGTTGGTGTCAGCCTGTCAGTTGGGTACTTGAGTCTTTAACAGCTTCCACCTAGTGTCCTCAGGATGAAAGTTGGGGCCATCTGGTGGATGAATGACTGTATCATCTGTGGTCCAGCTTTACCTAGTCAGTGCAACGGACCTTATTTTTCCCGATATTTGACACCGCCACACTCACACATCAGAAGTGTGGCTGCCAAGGGGTGGCTGGTGCTCCCTATTGCTGATATCAGCTAGGTATCTGCCTACTAACTAGGTACAGCTCACCTTCTCCTACTTGCTAGCTGCTTCCAGGACAATTCTCTCCGCCCATCCATCCATAACTCCTCTAATTCCTGTCCATCCTCACGAATTGGGCTTTTAGTCTTTGGCATACTTTATTGTCTCTTGCGTTTGAATTGGTAAATTCTCCAAAGTATCGGTCGTTGTGTGGTCGGCAGCTTGTGGATCAAGAGGAGCGTCATCGACCGACATCCGCCATGGCGCTGGACAACTACTATCGCAATAAGATTGAGAGCATGAAGCTCGAGATTATCCAAGGTCAGGCTGTTTTACGTCGACTAGAAGCACAGCGCAACGACTATAATTCGCGAGTTCGTCTACTACGAGAGGAGTTGGGCTTGCTTCAACAACCTGGTTCCTATGTGGGAGAGGTCGTGAAGGTGATGAGCACCAAGAAGGTTCTTGTCAAGGTACATCCAGAAGGAAAATATGGTACGTTTTAAGCTCTGTCTTTGCCTCGGGCTGTTGATCGAGGTCACACAGGTGAAATGCTAACTTTGAATGTGGTGCGGTAGTCGTCGACATTGCGGACGGAGTCGATATTGCGAAACTTACTGTAGGCAAGCGTGTCGCGCTGCTTTCCGACTCTTATAAATTAGAGAAAATGTTGCCATCATCTGTCGACCCGCTCGTTTCTCTTATGATGGTCGAGAAGGTGCCTGACAGCACATACGATATGATCGGAGGCCTTGATCAACAAATTAAGGAGATCAAGGAAGTCATTGAGCTTGGTCTCAAGCACCCGGAACTGTTCGAATCTCTTGGTATCGCGCAGCCCAAAGGTGTTCTTCTTTACGGGCCTCCCGGAACTGGTAAAACACTGCTCGCCCGAGCGGTAGCCCATCACACAGATTGCCGATTCATCAGGGTCAGCGGTTCGGAACTCGTTCAGAAATACATTGGTGAGGGTAGTCGCATGGTGCGTGAGCTGTTCGTCATGGCCCGAGAACACGCACCAAGCATTATCTTTATGGACGAGATTGACAGTATCGGTTCCAGCCGAATAGACTCGGCTGGCTCCGGCGATTCGGAAGTGCAGCGTACAATGTTGGAGCTGCTCAATCAGTTGGATGGGTTTGAGCCCACAAAAAACATCAAAATCATCATGGCTACAAATCGACTTGATATCCTGGATCCCGCTTTGTTGCGGCCCGGAAGAATTGACCGGAAGATCGAGTTTCCACCACCATCGTAAGATTCAATCCGTCTTTTATCCAACCTCGTTTTTTCTACGAAGATTTTATGTTTGTGACTTACTAATTCATCTCTTTCGGTGATAGGGTGGAAGCTCGTGCCGATATTCTACGCATTCACTCACGGTCGATGAACCTGACGCGAGGCATCAACTTGACGAAGATTGCGGAGAAGATGAATGGATGCTCGGGAGCAGAACTGAAGGGTGTGTGCACCGAGGCAGGCATGTACGCGCTTCGGGAACGGCGAGTCCACGTCACACAGGAAGATTTTGACCTGGCCACTGCCAAGATTCTCAACAAGCACGATGACAAGGAGGTTGCTGTCTCCAAACTATTCAAGTAGAGCGCGCGAGAGTTCTCGGGGAAGGGAGGGGAGCGGAAGTGGTTCAACCGCTAAAGCGAAACTCTCAGGGGACGGGCGACGGACGACATGTAACAATAGTGCTACTTTCAGCATGATCCACACCATTACCTTACGTCCTCCAGCGAATACATGGCATTTGCTGCTTCATGATGACTTGCGCTTTGCATGATGTAGATGGCCAACTGCCCAGTCAAAGGGGCGATTGACGTGCATAACATTACACCAAGTCTGTGATCCCAGGGTGTATGTAGCCTGTAGATGACGTGGATCAAACATCTAGCCGGCGGGTGTTGGGTTCTCATGCTCTCATGCTGTCTCAGTCTCGACGTAGCACCCGGGCAAAAGGGTTGAGGTCGATTTTGTAACATTCCTACGTCGACACGTCGTAGATAGTGGTAGGTCGCACGGTAGATCTTGGCGAGAAAGACGGTCCATATTCCGCCATACCTTGCGCATTCTTAAGTAGATCGACGGAACATACTGTACAGTCTACAAAAATTCATCCCACAGCCTATGCGAGATTGAGACAACTAGATACTCACTCGCCAGTCCTAGATAGTCTTCCAAGGTATTTTCCTGGGTGATGGATGTCTTAATCTTCGAGTATCAGGAATGCCCAGATATCACTATTGAGAGACTATTGACTACCCATTAATGACTCGACAGACTTGGCATATATGGATGAGTTATGACCAATACTCAGGCTCTGCCAAGCAAAGCAGCCAAGGTTATCAAGGAGGATGAGGAAAGGATGTTGGTATGTGGTCCAAGTAAGGTAGTAAAACTGCATAGCCTACCGCTATCGTTATCATAGCTACGGTCTTGTCTCCATCGACAATAACTTGATGGATCTAGTCGGTCCATAGAAATAGGGGATAGATATGTAGACTATCTACCGTACGTACTCTATTGCGACTCTGTGAGTAGGTAAATGATCTGCAAGGATCCTCGCTTGCTCGACGATCATTCTGTTTCCATCTCTACGTAGCTACAGGTAATACTTGAATAGTACAGTAAGAGAATGGCATCATGATGTAGGTAGCCTCCCCTATCCATGGGTTTGAGGCATAGATAACCAACAATGGAGTTGCACAAGTGCTTTTCATACTAAGCGTTCGCTGTTAAACCAAGATCCTTCTTCCAATATGGAACAAAGTACCTATACAACAGCGAAGGCAGGTAGCCAGTTAGCGCGTCGTTCAAACAGACATCTTTCCTGAGGGAGCCTTTGTGGCATACGCGTGACTAGGAGTGGGTCCTCTTGTTGAAGGGTCTCGGCTTTGGTGGGGCATTCCAGATCTGATGACTTGTGCCGAAGTATTATTATGAAGTAGGTAAAGTTACCTTACAGACTGCAAACAAAGTGCAATTTTAGATAGGAATCAGGTCATCATAATAGGTAATAATAATGGTAAGAAGAGCACAAAGACATCAATCCCTTATTTACAGTAAAGGCTGAAGCCCGCTCTTCTGATGGACGGTTTCCTCCATCCTTGATATCTCACATACGTGTCGTCTCTGTATGGCATCCTTCGTCTCGGGCGATTCGGCCCGTTCCAAGAACAACAGTACTCGAGTACTCCGTAGAATAGATACCTACATGATACATATGCGAGTTCCGTATATTCCACCCTTGTCCTCCAGTCCGTCCAATCTTAGGTCTCCTCGTGCGGCTGGGCTGTGCCTCCCCTTGCGCTGCTCGTTCCGCCGGTTTGGCCAAGTCAATAGAGAACAATTAGCTGTCCATCCTAAGTCTGGATTTTATCCACATGTGGCCAGGATCAACGAAGTCCGCGCCTCCTTCTCCGAATACTCCCAACCAATGATAGCTTGCTTCGCTTTGTTTCCTGATCGGTTGCCAGATCATCTGCAACTTCTCTAACACCTGTTCTAAGAGTCTTGCACTCTCGCCGTCAGATTCTCCGACACGGATAGAGCGGACTGAGTCTCCCTAGTCCCTGGTTTAGTCCCTCCCTCTCTGGTGGATGAGATTCCTCCGTAACTTTAAGACTCTCTCCATTCTCCGCAGTGGGCCCACCCTTTTCGTTTTCATGGACTTCTTTCCATTTACTGTATCTAGATAGGTACTGACCTATTATTGGCACAGTAATGATCAGAAACCATAATATCCCTAAGGGGGGAAAAAAAAAGAAAATAACCGACAATCATTCTTAGCTCATCTACAAATTTTATCCGGAAAAGTGAAGTGGCTCCTATCTCTGTGTCTTCTGTGCAACATAATGCAATCAATGATCAAAATGCTATGTCTGTACTCCGTACCTCCGTGCCTTAAATGATAGGATCTCTCTTGGATGCCGAAGTATATAAAGATCTTCTTCCGTCTCTTCTCGAGTAAACACAGTTCATTCTTTACTTGTCAATCCAAGTGGCTACTCTATCCCTTGTCTGTCCACTCCGTCCACTGCGCTCTTCGAGTCTTCCACCAGCCTTCTAGAAAAATAAGCTCGCTTGTTATGGTGGGTTCCCCGGACTTGCTCTTTTAGTCCTTCCGTATCTCGCTACTCCGTCGTCCGTATCCTCCGGACCATACGATTGAGGTACCAAGGTATCTAAGGTAGTTAATGATTGAAGGAGTCAAGGTAAGCCTTGATTCATCCAGCCGTCCGTCATCCCCAATTGGCTGCTGCCTTTATTGTTCACCGGTATCATCTTTCGAAAGTGGCTGCATTCAATGTCAATTCTCATTCGATTTCGCAACCCCCCATCTTTCCTTTCCCCTTCTTTTTAAAATGAACGACGTATTTACATCAGCCATGGTCCCACGCTAGTACCGCCAGTACTACCGCTATCTTGTCTTTGTATTATGTTACCATCATTAATTATCACATCAATCTGGTGGCCAATTTATCCGGCTATACTTAATATTAATTTACATATACAGCATTCAAGCACACGTATCATTGAACCTTTGTCATTACTTTACAATCGCCACTCCTCGCGTCCTTTTCATTTCGTCTTCCTTTCAACTGATCGATGTCGCTAAGGTCCTAACTGCTCTAACACATCGGGTCTGTTTGCGTGCAATTTTGGCCGACCCCGGTTCAATCGTGTATGATGGCCGAAGGCGAACTATGGTATTCATTAGTCACAGCCATCGATCCAGTCAACATCAAAGCCATGCCGGCTGTCCTACAATCAACCATCAACCTACTCGAAAATGAGCTGGCCAAAGCCAGGGCCGCTCTCAAGGAAATCCAGCCCAATGTTGCTCCCAGATTCACTGCTGGGGATGAGCTTGCCATTGGTGCCATCGCCGCCTATCGTCAAAATCTCATTGGGCGTGCCCCGGACTTCTACTACGGAACTCGACGATTGACCCCCAAGGAACTAGGCCTTGTCCCAGTCGTTCGGGAAGTGCAGGTAACCTCCGAGGAAGAAGAGGTTCCCCAGGAGGAGAATCAGTGCTCTGTGACCGTGATTCCGTCGAAGCCAGCATCTCTCACCGATGTGCTGTGCAATAGCTTGATCCTTGATCATATGGCTCCTTATTTGTCGGTTTCGGGCCTGTTCTCATTGGCATCAACATGCCGCACCCTCCGATCCGCGATTATGGAGACGCCTTACGTCTTTCGGCATCTTGACCTAAGTAGGTGTCGTGGGGCGCAGCTGCAGAGGAGTTCGACAGTTGACGGTAGGGCTGAGGCCTTGGGTAATGAACTCATGGACGAGTCTCTTACCGAGGACGAGTTCTACTCGGCCCCCTTAAAGAAGATTTTCGCAAAACTCGAGCACAGGTCGCTTTTACAGGACGTGCGCACCTTGATCTTGGACGGGTTACCGGTTCCGGCGGACCTAATAGCAGACATTTTGCTGAGTGACCGCTTCAATGTGAAGATCCTGTCTATCAGAGGGTGTCAACATTTGAATGAACGTAAACTCATGCAAGTCCTTCAATATGCCGTGCGTCCGACTCGCCCTGCCGGCACCCCCAGGGTGAAAGGAATCTATTTTTTCACGCCACCGAATGTGGGACAAGCTGCAGCACGAAGCAGGTACCGCAACTGGTGGGGTTCAAGGTGTGCCAGTCAAACGCCGGTGGAAGCGAGACAGTTATCGCCTCAACATGACCAGGCCCGTGAGACTTACCGGCAGAACGCCTGGTACTCACCTTCCGGCAGGTTACTGACCGCTAGCATCGAGGAAGGCTGGGCACAGACAATTCGGAGATGCCACGGCATCATCACTTTTGACGCCGTGCTGTGCCGTGGGCCAAGACACGACCCCAATGCTATGTTGGTTAGCCAGGATGGGTCTCAGCATGATGGCCACTTGCTCGGTCCAGCGATTGCTACTGTTGCCCTCGGGTCTCGCGGATGTGACGGTTGTCACAGCTCTCCCGAGGGCCCAGCGATCTGGGGACAGTCCCCAGAGGAGACATTTCCTCTGCTCGATCCGCCCCCTTTTCACTCGTCCTCGATTGCGGCGGCGAAGCGCCCTTCGCTTTTTCCAGGGGCGGAACATCCCGCCCTGATTGCCCGCTGCGCAGATTGTCTTACCGATCGCTGGTGCCACCGTTGTAACAAATGGTTTTGCGCCGACTGCCTGCCGCATCCACAACATGTGAGCTCTAATCTTTCGCCGCATCAGACTGCAATGAGAGCTTCTCTCAGCAGCAATGACCCGTCTCAGGTATGCAAGCTTGGATATGCGCATGTTCAGAGCCGAGGCGATACGCCAGTTCACTGACTAAGGATCCTAGAGACTGGAACGTGGAGTGAGCAAGGATTGCTGGGAATGTGGCCCTACTGTAAGCATTTCTTATGAACGAGCGGAAAAGGGGGCGGTAGAAAAAGAAAAGGGAAAAGAAAAGTCTCAAAGCTTTCAACTGACAGTATCTTCAGTGCGCCGCATGCAAACTTGATTGCCAACGAACGTGCCAACACTGCCAAGGACTATACTGCATTGAGCACAACGAGGGCTGCTCTTCGACAATGGTAAGTACTTGCAGTTGATTCCCAACGACAACCTGGAAGGCAAAGCTGATTGGAATGGTTCCAGTGTGACTGGTGCAACACCAGTTCGCGTCATCGGCTTAGGCAACTTTATTAGCACGTTTTCGAGAGGTATCCGCAGATGTTGAGGCAGCTTTGCGAGGCCCCTATTGGCATTTGAACATGAACACTGTGACGACTGGTTATGACCATGATATGAACTTTGCGGGCGAATTTTTATTTATTTATTTTATTTTTATTTACAGCGGACTGAGGTTAGCAGGCTTGCTTCAACTCCATCAGTCACTAGATATCCCCCTTGAATACGTTGAATCTCCCTTTCCTCTCCTATTTCAGGTTTTTTTTGGCGAAGCCTGCTGTTCTTCAAACTGCTTCCCATGCGAATCGAGCTCCATTGAATAGGTCTTTTGAAACCCCAGCCCCCACTCTTCCCCTCTTTTTCTTGTTTCTCACGATTCTGGGTATTTCCCTCTTTTCTTCGCAATTCAAGACGAGACAGTCCACTCTTCCGTGAGTTGAGTATATTTCTAGTAGGCAACCAGCATGATGTCGTAATCAATACGGAGGGGCAAAATTTCTCCACGAGGTACATTGTTATTGATAAGCGGAGCATCTTCCAGAACGACCGCAACTGTTCGATGGCGGCGATGGATTTCAACTGCATGCGCGCTGATGGGACATAAGATGTCTCACAACAGATTCCTTCTTTGTCGCCCCATTTTGATAACATCCCGTGTCTAAATCATGGCTCGGGAGCAAGATTCATTACAGTGGTCATACCAGTTCTTCGTTGCTCCACCACAGCGCACACCCAAGTTACCTGGAGATAAGATTACTCTGCCACAATCGGCCCTCGAGCAGCTTCTGGCTGCTGCTCCGTTGAGCGACGTGTCGTCTCAGAGTTCCTCGCGCCAATACACCAGCACCTTTGATCCGTTCAATCCTCACACATTCGCCGCCGAATCGCGAGCTCGATCGCAGCATCTAGACCGCCAAAAGCAGTTACCTCATCCACTGACTTTCCGACTCGTGAACCCCAAAAATGATCGTGCAATATATGCAGGGATACGGGAGTTCTCAGCTGAAGAGGAAGAAGTGGGTCTCAGCGCTTTTCTACGACGGGCTCTTGACATCGAGGATGAGCTATTCCAATTACAAACCGGTGACCATGTGACAGAGACGGCGCATTCTACGGATTTGAACAATGGAGGACGATTAGAATCTGTTCGCTTGACCAGCCACTCAGCCCCCGCAGTTACAGTCCATGCCAAGCAGTTGCCCAAAGGCACGTATGTTCGCCTACGCCCTCTCGAAGCTGGATACGACCCAGAGGACTGGAAAGCTTTGCTGGAGCGATATTTACGTGACAATTTCACTACTTTGACTACCGGGGAACTCCTTTCGGTGTCCGGGAATCGGAACGAACTGTTTAGATTTCTTGTCGACAAGGTGGAACCCGAAGGCGACGGCATTTGCGTCGTGGATACGGATTTGGAAGTCGATATCGTGGCGTTAACTGAAGACCAGGCAAGAGAGACATTGCAAAGACGGTTAGAGAAAGCTTCTCGTGCTCCCGGTACCAAAGGGGGCAGCTCAATAGGCGGGGTTCTCGCCCTGGGAGAAACAGTCACTGGACAGGTGATCCCGGGCGAATACGTGGACTACGAACTCAGCAAATGGGATCGTGAGGAGATGATCGAAGTTGAACTTGAGGGAATAGATGACGCAGTTGTCTATTTGTTTGCAAGTCCGTTCTCCTCGCGTCAGCGGAATCGACCCAGGTTGGACGAGCACGTTTTTGCCGACTTCTCAAGCCAACCGTCAAAAAAGCTTCGTATCCGGCCAACAAATGTCGAACTAGACGGGGCCGAGGCGTTGTATCTTTCGGTACATGCGTATGCTCAAACCGAGGCTGGTGACGGGGTGGAATCAACCCAGACTTCACCACTTCGTTATAGCATCCGGGTCGTGCAAAGCTCTTCGACTGTTCAAGAGGTGGAACAGATGGGAGACCAGTCAGATACTCATGAACCTGGCGATGTGCAGTGTAAGAACTGTCATCAATGGGTGCCTCAGAGGACGCTTGTTCTGCACGAGAACTTTTGTTTGCGCAATAATGTGCTTTGTCCTCAGTGCGGCAATGTCTTCCAGAAGCGCTCTCCAGAATGGGAAAATCATTGGCACTGCCCTCAGGATTCGTCCCACGGTAATGATCTTTCTAGCAAACATAGGCATGACGGTATCTTCCATACCAGGCGCTCATGTCCTGGTTGTGGATTCGAAGCCGACAGCCTCCCCAGCCTCGCTCAACATCGCACGACCGTATGTCCAGAGAAGCCAATTCTATGTCAATTCTGTCATCTGGTAGTACCGCAGAGAGGGGAGACGGACCCTGACATGCTCGACCCTGAGGTGTTGTTGTCCGGTCTCACTCCGCATGAATTGGTTGACGGCGGCCGGACGACAGAATGCCATCTCTGCAACAAAATCATTCGACTCCGGGATATGAAGACGCACCTGCGCCACCATGATCTCGAGCGTCTCTCTCGACCAGCGCCCCGTATCTGTTTGAACCAGAACTGTGGCAGAACGCTCGATGCACGCGTAGTGCAGAGCACAATCACCCCAGGAACCGACACGCTAGGCCTCTGCAGTATATGCTTCGGACCTCTTTACGTAGATACGTACGATCCCGAGGGGAAATCGCTTCGTCGCCGCATCGAGCGTCGATATCTCTCCCAGCTGATGTCAGGATGCGGGAAGCCCTGGTGTCAGAACGAGTACTGCAAGACAGGGAAGCAACACCGGCTATCATCCAACACCGGCGATGGCGGGTCGACGTCGATGAGCGCCGCGGATATCTTGACCTTGGTGCGACCCCTGATAGACGCCATCAATCTCCGGAGGGACGCGCCGAACACTGCACCTTTCTACCTTTGCACCGATCAAGTCGGCCAGCAGCGACGAATTCTGGCGGAGATGATTGCCGCTGAAGGAGCTGTGACCGGAGGGAAGGCATATGATCTGCCATGGTGTGTTGCTGCTGTCGAAGCCACCGCTGGGGATCTTGACAAAGCACGAGAGTGGTTGACAAACTGGGCGCCTGCAAAAGATGAGGACAAACGTTCTATTAGATGATTTGGCTGGACATAGACCTGCGATCTAGGGTGTCATATGGATATAGAACCTAAGTGATGAACGCTTTGATGATATGATCATTGTACCTGAAACCTTTGTCTATCGATCTCCTCTATTAATTCATGTCATTGCTTCTATGAAGAAAATATGTAAGTTCATTTACCGATCAGCTAAAGGATATTTATCATAAGTATGGAGCTTCTTCATACCCACAGAACAAGAATTTCGACAGTAAGAGAATACACGAGGCTAAAAACCAGATCATGCARACATGAGTCCCGAGTGGCCGGCTAAGAAGTGCGACCAACCTTGTAACGAACAGTCATGGGCTTCGCCCTCAAGCGGCGCCCGTTTTAGCGGCCAGAGTACCGCTGCCGCGGGACGAGAAGATCCCCATGATGCCGAAGACGACATAGAACAGTGCAAGCGGGTACGCCACCAAGCCTCTCATACCACGCATCCGGGCCACAGCGCAGAACATCCCCGAGGAACTATACGTGCACCAGCCGACCGCGGCCGTCGTTAACAAGTACCCGAACAACGTATCCATCGGGATCAGAATCCCCACAAGACTGGTCAAAACCAAGGGCAGGAAGCAGTAACCGAGAACGCTGGCTGACCGGGGAAACGTCAGAGTGGCAGAGAAATGACCCACGGAAGAGGCGTCGGACATGGTAGGCTTGTGATGGGGGTCGTAGTTGGACGGGTCTGCGGCATTGGGCGCAGACGCGGTATCGAGAGCGGGCGACATGAGACTGAGAATCAGATGCAGGGCGACGGTACCGAAGACGGCAACACCGTAGATGTAGCCGTAGAAGACCTTGCCCGAGAGAAGGAGGAATGTCCCGTAGAGCACGATGTAGAGGAGAGCCCCGTAAAGATCGCTGTCGTCCATGAGATGCTGATCAATCCGAGCAAAGGGATTGAGCACCGTCAGTGTCTGTGAGCGATCCGAAAAGATTAGCCTCTCTCCGTCTAAATAGGAACACAACGTCTCCATTCTTCGCGCAGCCGGATATCAAACCACTGGACAGGCCATTACCCACCTTGGTCCTGATATGCGCAAAATTCACACCCAGCTCCTCCAACAGCGGCGGCTCCCCTTCATAGCCCTCCGTGCCAAATGCAGCAAGCCATCCTGTCCTTAATCCGCCCTGTTCACCCATTCTCCCACTCACTGCAGCGGCAGGGGACCCAAAGCCACCGTATCCGCTCCCGACCCCTCCAAATGCCTGAGCAGTGGAGCCCGAGGGCCCGCCAAACCCGCCATAAGCTTGCGATGGTGTTGTGTGGCCTGAAACCGAGGTATATGATGAAGGATAAAACTGGAGATTCTGCGGGGAGGCCTGCGACCCGTAGGGCTGTTGCTGTGGATAGTATTGGGCCATCGCGGCCAATATGTAGAGTGGACTGCAAGGACGATCAAGCGCTTGATCGGAACAGGTAAATTCGGAGACTCCGAGGTCTATTGAGTGCTATAGTGCCTGAGGAGTATGATAGACTAATTTTGCTTGAAGAGTTCCATAGTCTGGAGCGGTGTTGCGGTTCGTACAGTACAGCGGTTGGCTGTGTGTTGAATAGCTCCCTTGCCTCCACTATGTGCTTAGTCAGACAACCCCCCCAGCTTCCCCATACGAAGAACTAGATCAGATCTGAACGCTGTAAAATTCTATTCGAAATTGATGCATAGTACATATTTTCTACAGGAAACTGATACCGATTCCGAGCTGCAGTCCCTTTCTGCCCTCCTCACCCTTCCGCAACACCAGTGGGAGCGAGAAGTTCAGCTCAAATCGCGCAACAGGGTGGGCGTACACGAGTCCAATGCCTGCCGCAACGCTAGGCAGTCCATTTCCTAGCTCTGAAATCGTAGCAGTCATGGCGTCCTTCACCTCTGCGCTGTTTGTGGGAGCCTCCTTCTGCAAAGTGCGCAGGGGTAGAAGGCGGCCACCGTTCACAAACGCCTGCAGTCGCAGAGGCTTGTCCGCACCGACTCGAGGAAGAGGGAGGAGTAGATTTGCACTTCCCGCAGCATACACATCGCCTCCTACAGCATCGGCTCCATCATGAGGACCAAGTCCACAGAGGCGGAAGCCGCGGACGTCCGTCGGGCCTCCGAGCAGGAAGCGGTCATTAATGCGAGATAGCTGAGGTCGGGAATCGGAGTCCAGCCCCAAAGGATAAAGAAGACCCGCACGAAAACCGGTTGTGAAGCTGATACCGCTGTCACCTTTAAGCCCGGGAATTGGAATGGGAATTGCTCCCTGGGCTTCGACCTCCGATTTCCAAAACGAGACGTCTCCCTTCAGGGGTCCCCATCCGGCCAATTCGTTGAAGGCCTTGGCGTAGTAGCCACGGGATGGAAGGAGAGGGTTATCTCTTCGATCGGCGACCCAGCTGTGGAAAATACTGCTCTTTACACTGTCCCCTGCATCAGCCCGGACCGTGGGCGAGGCGTTCTCGGCCAGTCCAGTAATCTGTCTCCAGTAGCCATTGTATCCGATCTCATGGCGATGACCGGATTGGCTGAGCCAGCGGAGCTTACTCCAGCCACCCTTCAGTACTTCTTCATGACTCGCCCATGACTTTTGCGTCGAACTCGCAATACCACCAAGTTCGAAGCGGAAATCCGGATCGCTAAGAAGGGGGGTTTCGAAAGCAGCTTGATAGGCAGACCTCGTCCTAGTTCCCATAGAAGCATTCAGGTTGAGAGTCTCTGCGCCACCAAAAACATTGCGCCAGAGGAGATTTCCATAGGCCGAGCCTTCAGTGTTCCCAAGATCAGTTCCTGTCTTCAGGAGTACACGGGACTTCTCCTTAACAGAGAAAAAGACATCAATGTTGGGTATTCGATTTTGCGGGTTCGCATCTGGTGACTGGTCGATATATACTGAAATTGGTTGCTGAAAGATATCTGTGAGCATATCAGAAACTGTCAAATACACTATTTCATATCAAAGTGACAAACCGAATTTCGCGAGCTTGTCGGCACGAGATGAGATCTCCCGCAATGCCTCAGAGAGAGTATAGGGCCGTGATTGATTGACGCTTAGAAGTGGGTCGAATATAGATTGCAGGAACCTTCTGCGTGTATGAGTCGCATTAAGCACTTGGACCGACGATATGGCGCATGGAAGAGTTGAGTTCTGGTCGATCTGGTATTATGTAGAGGTTGGTCAGTAAACCAGGTATTCTGCCGGCGTTCATTGCAGATTGAATTGCATAAAATAACAGGAAATTGAGGGCATACCAGCTCTCCAAGACGCATCTGCGCCTTTTGGTAGATAGCATGGACTCGTTCGTTGATGGCCTGCTGCTGCTCCTTAAGTACTTTCGGGTCGGCTCGCTGTTGAAGACGCTCGAAGATCTACATGATGAACAGGCACGCGAGCGTCAGTTGATACTCTTATACAGACGGGCTTGGACAATTCCGATGATATCACATACGTCTTCATCTTCAGCGGAGAGTGGTGAGGACATCGCTGCGGCTGCAATGGCCAAGGAGACCTCGTACAGTCCTTTTCGGTTTCCTTCGAGATGCTCGCGGCCGCGAGAATGAAGCCATAAACCTCACGTGACTGATAACCGCCCCCTCGAACTGCAAGCGCATACATCAGCGACACTCCGCAGAAATCATCACACAGGCAACAGAGGCTATTCTACCTTCCTATTCTCTCTTTCATATCATTTGATTTTCTTGGTCTTAAATTTTAATACCTTCAGCTCACTTTGCTCTATTTGGCGTTGTTGCATCTGGAGCCGAATCCCTCCCTCGACTTTATCAAGCCTCGAAAGTTACGGAGATCATTGCATTAACCACTCAAAGATGGCGACGAAAGCAGCGTACAAGCGAGTTCGTTCATCTACAACACAGTATTGTACCTTTGAATTTGCGCTGACAATTTCCAGCTCACCCGCGAGTATCAGAACATTCAAAAGAATCCTCCGCCATACATTGTGGCGCATCCATCGGAGTCCAACATTCTCGAGTAAGTCTTTCCTGTTCCCATCATCTGCTCAACATGTGAAAATAAAGTGACTAAAAAGAGATTAGATGGCATTATATTCTCACTGGTCCTCCCGGAACACCTTATGAGAATGGTCAATACTGGGGTACATTGATGTTCCCTCCCGAGTACCCGTTTGCGCCCCCGGCAATCCGTATGCACACTCCAAGTGGTCGGTTCCAACCTTCGTCTCGACTGTGCCTCAGCATCAGTGACTTTCATCCCAAATCCTTTAATCCAGCCTGGGAGGTTTCCACCATTTTGATCGGGTTGCTATCTTTCATGACTAGTGAAGAAATGACCACCGGTAGTGTCAGTGCTTCGGAGGCGGAACGGAGAGTGTTGGCTGCGCGCTCAAGGTGGTGGAACTCTACAGGTGGAGGTTCTCACATCAGCGCAACCCCGGGAGTGACTCCCACAGCGAGGGGAATCAACAATGTGAAGGCTGGAGATGGCGGCTTCAAGTTCCGCAGCGAATGGCCGGAGCTAGATCAAGAGAATTGGCAATGGATGAGAGAAAACCGCATTGATACGAACACTGGGCAACTAATACCCGACCCTAACTCGTCAGTCACAAAGTGCTCTCCGGAGACAAGCGCACTCCGCAGGCGTCCAAACGCAAGCGCGCCTGGACTCGGCGCGGTAATGGAGGGTGGCCAGGTCGCACGAGAAGCAGGTCAGAGCTGGGCTCGTCGAAACAAAATCTGGATTGGGCTCGCCCTCATATTCGGCTACGCACTTCTTACCAGGCTGGTCAACGATGTTCAAGGTTGAGATTTCCCGAAATTTCTTTCTTTTTTCACACCAATACAGCGCTACTTTTCGTGGAGTGGTACTGAGAGAGCATCGGAGTCTTTGAAATCGGTTCAGCGAAGGAAACAGCTAGCGACTAGGCCCCTCGTTTTGTCAGATTTTTCCTTTGTTTCATTGTGGCTTTATTCCCAACTCCTATAATGGTGCCGTTATCCTCATTCTTTATTTCATTTCTGGGCGACTGGCTACATTGCACGATAGTTCTGCAGCTATTGGGATTGCATTCTGCAGGTTTGTCGGTTTTACGTGATCTCTGAGGCGTTCTAGACAAGGCATGGCGTCCGGAGCTCTGATGATGGTCAAATTTGCCCGTCGAACGATGTACTTCAATTGAAGTGTGAATAGCAAGGACTGAACCTTCGTACCATTTGTCCGTAGTCATTGGGGGAAAGAATTCTCTAGTTTGTTGATCTCGTCCATATGGATGTGGGGGGCCTTGAGCTTATTGTGAGAGCAGCGACCGGGTGATAAAGCCACTTGCTTGAGGTTACACGAATGGGGCAGAGGGGGCGTAGACATGATGTAGATACGATTAGGAATGATGATGATGATGATGATGATGACACCTATCTAGAAGATTATGGCAGCAGGATTCAGTGGGATCAAGATTTAGATATCTATTGATAGAAAAGGAGGAGCATAGCAGTTCCTCCGCGATCCTCACAAGGCAACAACGGCGATGATTATGATTGTCAACCAAAGTTTGGAACAAGGCGAATTCTTCTAAAAGATCGACAATGATTGGAAGAGATGCATTATGTCAAAGTTCCTACCGGGCAAGAGAAAGTTACACTACAGTCAATAGCGCTGCGGCTGGACTGAGTAATAATTATAGATAATATATTACTCCGTAGATATAGAGTAGATAGTGATTATGGGAGTGCCTCACTAGTCGAGGTACTTACTATGATAGATCACTTCCCTCTCACTCTTTGGCAACTTTCATCCATCTTGGATCGTTCTGGTCTCTTCATCTCACCTTCAACCCATACTTGTCATGATTATTATTATTCTGTATCATGATATGATCATCATACAGTACTCACACGTGTTCATGTGTTGTGCGAGTGCATAGGTGCTAACGACATACACACCGTGCCCCTAATAAGATCTTCCACAGATTACTTCGCCCCCGAGTAGCCATACTAGCACTTGCTGCATGGCCGATGCTTGTCCCCCCGTGTCGGAGTTGCACTTGCAGATTCCTGGGGTAGTCGGTTGATAATTTGACCTTCACTGCTACTCTAAGATACTTTCGTGAGGCTCTCTCCAAGCCCGGCAATGGACCGTCATCATGAGGTTCGGGGGGTTCCCAACCTTCATGAATCCAAAGGTTCGTTCTATTCTGTCGTCTGCAGTGCCTATCATAGGATGTTTCGACATCGCGCATTAAATTTGATTCCCTTTCAGTTCTCTACTCTTCTCATATCTATTCTTTCGTCTGCTTAACGGCTTGAAACTGTCTTGTATACAAAATTGAAGCTGGTATAATACTGTTCTGAGAAGTCCTCTAAACAAGGAATGTTGCACTGCCTGGCGATCACTGTGTGCCTGAGCCAGAGAGTTCGAGATGTTTTCCCTGATTTTTTTCCCGCAATCTATGAAATTCTTTGTTTCTGTGCAACAGATCTATTGCTACTTCACTGGCATACCCAGCTTTGACCAATACGCCTATCAATGGGGTGTCACACACTACAAGACAGCACTTTGATGTCAAATAGTCCGTTTGCTTACCACGAATCATCCAGCATCAAACTCCATCCATCCTGCTGCGATTGACCGTCCAATGTTCACCTTCATCGACCATGACGATGATCTGAGCTCCAAGAGAATCAAAGACGCCAATGCGCGCAAAGCCATTCGTTCTCATGTTATGCGTGACGTGCGCAGGCGAGAGCGACTTGCTGGCTTGAGGAGAGTCTCAAAGCGCGAATCCCGTCTAAAACAACCTTTACCACTGTCTGCGTCGATTTCACCGCAGGCGGAAAGCTCCACGTCGGACTATCTGTTGGAAGCAGGGGTAGCTTCTCCATTACCCGCATCTTCCTCGTTGGCAGACTCCAATCCTGCCCGTAGTCATCTTAGTTCCCCACAAGAACGACGGCGACCGATAGTATGGAGAGCTGGTTATTCAGCGCCACCGACTCCTGCCCCCAACCCTCTGGCTTTTCCACCGTCTTGGCTTCTTGATCCATTTAATTCACTGCCGGGCGCCGATGAGGTCCCGTCGAGGGTTGCTCGTCTCGTCTTCTACTGTGAGTGTTCTGGTCTTTTTTTACCTTCACCACACTGTGCCAGCAATTGCCGCGTGAAGTTTTCTGGTGTTGGCACTGCAGGACTTCCTGCAATAGCTGCAATCGGGAGGAAGTCTTGAGATATACATTCCCCTGGTACCGGGCTAACGTTTAGCGTCGAGAAGGGAAGTCTGTCTTTGTTCCAATGACGTTTCCGGAGGAGCTTAAGATCAACGACAAGGCTGGGACTGTATTGATGGTCAAATCGGCATTCTCGGATCCAGGAAGTTTTTTTGGTCTAATGACTATGTGTGCGGCTCATCGAGCTGTATTGGCCGGATATCACATCGATTTCTCCCGTCAACCGGACAGCTCTCCCCCAATCAAACCCGACGCAGATTACTATTTTATGAAAGTCAGATGCATGCAAGAGATGAATGCTAAAATGTGTGATTCTAATCGTGCATTGAGCGATGAATCGTTTGACACAATGGTCAACCTACTGACAAGTACAGTAAGGGCCACCTTCTCGCTCTAGCTCTTCCTTCCGACCTTGCACTAGGTGCCCGTATTTCGATGACGAATCTTTTTCTAATCCTACGCAGCTGATCATAGGAACGTTCGACGAAGCTCGAATACATCTAGGAGGCCTGAAACGCATGGTGGAGTTGCGGGGAGGCCTCATGGCAGATGGCATTAACCAATTTTCGATGCTGGCAGCCATCATCACGTATGTACTGGCACCTCAAATATTCAGAGGATCGTGTTAATTGTGGGATCAGGTCCGATGTGAAAGCGGCGTCGGGCCTCATGACCAAGCCATTGTTCCCTCTTCCGTGGGATCCTCGACCGGTTCCGTCTAGTGTTCAACAACGGATTAGACCACCCGCTTCGTCAATTTTAACGAGGCTGGGTGCAGCCTTCTTTGCCAATAACCTTCTCAGTCTTCCTCTACTGAGAATCTTACATGTGATGCGTGATATAGTTCTTTACAGTCAGGCCTACAGGGAGAGACCCGCCGCTGTTTATCCTGAGGACCATGAGCTTTTTCGCGTGTTAAATTGCGAGACTGAACACCGGCTCCTTTCTTATATATACCCCGATGGCCATCAAAGCTCACCTTTTGGAACACAGCTGGACATCAGTCCTCTTGAAGCTGTCACCAGAGTCGCCTGTATCTGCTTTCTCAATCAGTTTCTGATAGTATCACCACCATCGAGTGGACTGGGTCGCGCCCTGACTAAGCACTTGAAAGCATCTATGAGCAGTTGTTCACTATCCTTAGGACCAAAGTCTCCCAAGGACATATACGGACTACTCGCGTGGGTGCTATTCATCGGGGCTCAAGGTTCAGCCGGACAGGTGGAACATTCCTGGTTCATTGACCGGCTTGCTTGGTTGGCCATGCTTCGTGGCTGGCAGAAATGGGAACATGTAGCGGATGTTTTGGCTGACTATTTCTATCTGCCTGATTTTCACGCAGCAATCTGGAAATCAACCTGGGAGGAGGCTGTAACCGGGCTCTTTTCAGAACGATGCATCAGGGTGTGTTCCGACTCATCGCTACGGGACTGATCTGGATTCCAGGCAGCATTTGGGTACCCAGATCCATTCATTTTGTATAACACTCCAGGTAGCAAAGCGTATGTAAAGTTATCAAGGCCTTGAAATCCGAGCTATACCGACTTAGACGTCTAAGCATGCCTTAGTGAAAGATCAAAAGCATGTTTTCAAGTGAATTGAATCAGAAGCGAAATTAATAGCAACTAATCATCGATGCCGTAGTGGACAAATGCCTGTATACCTCATCCATCATAGCTGGTGGATTTCCTCATCCTCTCTTGCATATGCCATCAACATGATTGGCTCCTTGGTTGCGTACCACGTGACATAGCCATGATAAGGTTACCTTACGGACCGATTTATCCGATGATCCATTTCTTGCCGGAGATTATTATTATGTCATCTGCCCGAAAGTTTTTGGATGTTAAACAGTAGGAAATATACTCCATTGATTCATCCGTGCTTCAACCCTCGAACGCATTTGAAATTAAATCTTTACCCTTCAACATCTTCTTCTTTGCTATTTATACTGTAATAGTACCTCCAATATGGGTTGGTTTTGGGCAGATCCGCAGCCAAAGCCAACGCCTGTGGCACCAAATCCTCTGGCGTCCTCTGATGCGTCCCCTCCAGTTAGTACAAGATGCTGTTGGCATATCTCCCAGAAACATTTTAATTAACTTCGTGCAGCCAGGATGTCCCATGCATGCTTCCAACGCTCCTCCAGCCTTGTCTTCGCCGTCTGCTCGGTCTGATACCTCCAGCTCCTGCCCTGTTCGGTCCGCAGACTCTCCGTTCTATGTACAGCCAAAAACTACCGTGACGGACTCTCCTCGGCCTCCCGCTCCCGAAACTAGATCGACTTTGTCAAAATTGAACCCTCTTAACTACATGTTCTCCTCGATTTCTCAAGAGCGAGCACCGAATCAAACCGTAGACCTGCCGGTGGAAAGAGAGCCTTCCTCCATACCTAGAGGCGATGCAGACGGCAACTGGGAGTATCCCTCCCCCCAGCAAATGTACAACGCTATGCTCCGTAAAGGTTACACCGACACGCCACAGGATGCTGTCGAAGCCATGGTAGCGGTCCACAATTTCCTGAATGAAGGTGCCTGGGCTGAAATAGTTGGATGGGAGCGCATATTTGCCAAGGGCCTGGGACAAGCGTGGGAAAAGTGCCGAAAGGGAGAGCAAGGCATTGCCCTAGAAGCAATGAAGCAGGAGATGACCGGAAATATCGATCCAGCCAGTGAACCTCGACTCCTCAGGTTCAAGGGTCGGCCACAAGAGCTTACCCCCAAGGCGCAGATACTTCAAGCTCTAGGACGGCTGTATCCTGCAAAGTTTGAGTGAGTGAACGTGATTTCCATTGACTTTGAGACCGTGCTTACACGGAATATCCTACAGAACAAATCCACCTTTTGATCGCCATGATTGGTTTGTCCTGCGACAGACGCCGTCTGGTCCCAAAGAAGTCCGCTACGTGATTGATTACTATTCCGGTCCTCCCGAGCCGACTGGCGAGCCAGTATTCTATCTCGACATCAGACCAGCTTTAGACACCCCAACGGCGGCCGTCGAGCGTCTAATGAGATGGGGCGGCGACGTCTGGTGGAGAGCTAGCGGCGGTGCCGTGCGAGAGAACAATAATCCGTAATAACACGCGAAAGCGTACGATTGGATGAACCGACATTTTTCTTATGGAGAACGCATACCTGAGAGCGCGGGCGACTCTGACAGTTGGACGAAACATTCAATTCTCGACATCACTTCTTTTGCTGTTGTTCATCTCTTCGCTTCACGTGCACATGCTTGACTGTGTTCTTGCTTTATACAAGCAATTGGTAATGGAGTTTAGTGGTATCCTGTCTTGTTTGAGTATGGGCTCATTGTGCTTTTCACGGTTTTGTCTCCGCCATCTCCTCTCACCAGTATCTAGGGCATTGTACTATACAGCAATATTAATGTATCGCAAGGACATGTATAAACAGTCACCTCTAATTTATCGCAAACAAAATCGTAGGAGCTATTGATCTTCTCTTCTGATCGCAGACAAGTATGCATGGTTGGGATGTCTATTTAACTAAGTCATTTATTTGTTCATCAAGTCAATGTACATATTACGAGCCAAACCACTGTCGTGAGTAGTACGGCGAAGAACCTTTATATGACAGAAGCAGGGTTTCATGAATATTGCTGGGGTCGAAAATCGATCGAGAGAGCCTCTCAGTCTTGACGACCAGAGACTGCTTGAGCTTGCTGCGGTCGAATGGAGGAAT
Source organism: Aspergillus viridinutans (assembly GCF_018404265.1). Lineage (NCBI taxonomy): Eukaryota > Fungi > Ascomycota > Eurotiomycetes > Eurotiales > Aspergillaceae > Aspergillus > Aspergillus viridinutans. The sequence goes on along the minus strand of NW_025091231.1, from coordinate 679,733 downwards.
CAGCTGGCGGCTTCTAAAAACGTCGAGAACTGACTTTGAAGCATCAATCATTGCAGCGGCCGCATCGTATAATCGAGGCAGGTACCCGTAAGACCTGGAAAATGTAAACATTACCTTGAACTCCGTCCAGTTGTCCGAACTTTGTGTAAGCATAGACACAAATCCTAGATCAAACGCGAGAGGCTGCTATTTCTCCGTCCGTTATATGTTTGGAGACAACAGGTCATATTTCACACACTGCTCCACACTCTCAATGCTGGCCTGGAGGAGGCCACGCGCTTCGAGACCAACCCAAACCCGAAGCATGGAAGTATCGCCCGAACGGACGGAGCTAAGAAGAGTCGCACCGGAACCAAGCTGCCGCAAGATCGGAAGAGCACTAATTGAATTAGTCATGGATTGTGGAATAGTTGGGCCGAGAAGGCCCCTGATATCAACAGAGGGACAAAAGAATCAACCTACCTCTTGAAGAGATCCAGGCCTGGATCCAGACTTCGACCGATGCCTTCGAGAAGAAGGATAGAGATGACAACATTGACAAAATCGCCCTCGAGGCGAACGTGATGGCTTCGAACCATGGATAAGACCTCACTCAGCACGTCCCCAATTTTGATGTTGCCTAATGCGAATGTCCGGGATTTGATGTTGTAGACCAGGTGCTCCATTTTCAACGCGAAGATATCCGCGTCGATGACTTCTTCCGGCTGACGGCACCGTTCAACCATCAATTGGCCCGCTCTGAACCCGTCAAACTCGGCTACCGCTCGGAACAGGTCGAGGAAGTTTCTCCGGTTGGCCTCGTTGAGCTGGGTCACTAGGCCAGTGTCGATAAAAATCAGCTGGGGGCGATAGCCCTCAGTATTCAGCTGGGAAAGAGCAGCGTTCCAGGCCTCCCGGTTATGGGCGTGCGGCCTCAACCGGGCCAGTACAGTCTCGGTCACATCAGCTTCGGCGGCGGTTGGCGCATCTGAAACCCGACTGCGCTTGCCGAGTGATAAGTCCAACTCAGCCGGTTGGTAAAATCGGACCATTATATTCCCCGGGTGCAAATCAGCGTGAACAAAGTTGTCGATCAGAAGCATATGAAGGAACGCGTCCAGACCTTCGTTTGCGATCTCTTGCTGGTAAACACCCCCTCCAACGTCCAGGAAAGTCGCCAAGGGGATCCCTTGGGCAAATTCTTCGACAAGCACTTCGCGCGTGGTGTAATCCAAGTATGGGTAGGGAAACCAAGCGGTGGTTCGTGATTTGAAATTCTGGCGAAAGATCACAAGGTTGGATGCCTCGATTCTGAGATCCAGTTGAAGTTTCATCATCTCACCAAACTGCTGTACTTCATCCGGCAAGGACAACCAGTGCATTGTGGGGATGGCATTAATCAGCGATGCGAAGAAAGACATGATTCGCAAATCCCTTCGGATCACGCGCTCAACCTTTGGATGGAGCACTTTAATGGCCACGTACGAGGACGGAACCCGTCGCGGCGAACTCTTTACCAGAACGTCGACATTCTTTCTTACCTTTCCGCGGAAGCTTCTGTCCTCAAGTGTCAGAGCCTGGTCGTCCATCATAGCCAGGCTCGGTTTGAGCTTTGCCTTGTATACTTGAGCAATAGCCCCAACTCCTAGCGGTTTCTCGTAGAACTCCTCAAAAATCTCCTCAAATGGTAGACCGTTGAAAGCCTTGCTTATCGTCTTTTTAGTCTGATGCAATGAATGCGCAGGAGCGTGAGAGTGTAGTGAAGACATAATGTTGCACATTTCCGGCGGAAAGATATCGGTGCGTGACGCAGCCCATTGTCCGAGCTATTGGAAAGGAATGGTAGTCAGTAAGCGCATGGTGGCCAACTCATGTACGATGGGCGCTCACCTTGATGAAGGCTGGGCCAGCACGCTCCATTGACCTGACTAAAAAGCCGTACCACCAAACGGCTCCTGCCCGCTCCCCCTTTCCATCTTCGAGCCGCCGTCCAAACCATATAGCAGGCACTGTAATGATGACAGGAATGAAAACAATCGCCAAATGGACGAACCGAAAGCCCGTAGCGATTGGGTCGTATATGTAGCAGTACCAAAAGACAAAGAGTTCTTGACAAAGTTTCGTCAAGCCCCGTGCATCCTCGGAGACACTTTTTCGAATCTCTTGACGCGAAACTTCTAGCATCTGCATCTCGCCAGTCTTGTCATGACCATCTCCGTTCTCCGCCAACTCTAAGAAGGCGCCCGGCGTCAGAGCCGCAAACAGGACCGTTCTTCCAACGGGCGCCTTCCTGTGAAATGATCTCCACGGACCTGGAGGCCATGGCGTATGTTTCGAGCGGAACCGAAATGGCGTTGCAAAGCGAGTTAGTAGTTGCGGACTTCCACCACCTCGGCACCAAAAGAAACGGCCAAAGAGGGTGGCCGTCCTCATATTATCATGCAAGGGCAAGCCTTTTCGGACCCAGGAAAGTCATCGAGGAGTAGATCAAGGCTTCTGGGTGAAGCTGAAGGCCGCCATGAGAAGATTGATGTGATATTGCCTGGTGGTGGACCGGAGAGAGACCAACCCGAGGCGGGCGCCGCACGTGTCACGACGTCATCGGCAGCATCGCATCAGGAACATTTCCTTCCTCTCCAATCGTCACGATGATTCATGGAATGAGGGTTGACATGAGAGCTCAGAAGCTATTACTCTATCCCTCCTAGTCCGGATCCATATTACGGTCGGTTTGTTGAATTAATTATCTAAGGTAGTTCTTCTTCGATGGGCCACATTCCAGAATCCAGGCGTTTCCAGTTACCAAACTCCAGATTACCACCATTATTGCCTGTTCCGGCGCAGGCTGTCTCTCGCCGTTTCTGTAGATATTGCTTAGTCAAGACGATAACTGACCGAGTTTTTCTGTCTCTGTGCTGCGATGCCCGGAAACAGCAATGTTTTCACACCCCACTATAGCTGACCATTGGCTGTAGTGTTTGCTGGTCGTCATGCCTTAAGTATCTAGACGAGTACCTAGGCGGAGACATCAGACATTGGTCTTCAGGCATGAGACTTCCCCTGCTTGATCCTGTTGAATGCCCTTGAGGCACGGTCATGCCAGTCCAGTATGAGTCGCCTCGAAGAGCTCGGCGATGTAGAATTGCAAAACGAGGATGTCTCGAGAGACCTGACATGGACCACTATACTGACGTGGGGTGCCATCACCTATACCAGCATGCTCATTGTGTTCATCAGCATATGCAGCTGTTATCCTTCACTCATTGAAGTAGGGCTGCTTTCACTGCTATCCCACAGAAGCTCCTCCGGCCCCTTTCTTGCGTATTCCCACAGAGTTGGTCATTTTGAGAAACCGGCGGGGTTTGACATCGTTGCACTGGTACCCTACAAGCATCATGAGCAGACGTCTGTTTTGGACTGTTATCTGCAGGTATTGTTGGATCTTCTCCTGTTGTGACGAACTGGTTGAACTGATCAGTCTCAGAAAAATCTTGCCGACAATCATGGGTTCCTTGACAAAGTGGTTTTTATTCCGCAGTCGAATGATACGGCGAGTCTTGCATGGCTGGCCTCGATTGTCCAAGAGACGTCCGCCTACAGGGTTTGGACATCACCTGCTGATGTTTACCGGGAACCGAATAGTCGTACGCTGTTCGTCTGGCTGGACGGCGATGTTGTCTTTCTGGAAGACCACACTATTCCAACCATTGTCAGAACAATGCTCGACAACCCGGATTCGTTAGCGGTCTCTGCAAATGTCATCAACCACGCAGCTCTTAAGGCACTTCACAGTCATTCTGGGGTTGCTTTGCCCTACCTCCCAGAACTTCTTCATCAGGCTTCGGCAGCTGCGCAACTGCCACCTGCAGCAGATCTAGATTGGCGTACTTCAAATCTTCCGCCGTGGACGGGACCAGAAGACTTCCGAGTCCTAAAAGGATTTGCTCCGCCCGGCAACAAGCATCGCTGGCTCCTTTCAGATGATGAACAGGTCGATCGGACTCCGATCAGCACATCCATGTACACTACTGATGGACCGGGCTTTACGGATTGGACTGTCAAAGCTCAACAGCATTACTCTTTCCTGCACCACCTTGAATTGGACGAACTTCACCGATACAAATTCCCCAAATGGAGCAATCCTGGAGACGTCAGCCCGAATCTTCTGTGCTTCTGGGATGCTGATGCGAATGCCGTGCAGTCCAACATCCTGCACGTTAGTTCCTACGTACCATTCGGATTCATCGAGGATGCCAATAAGCCTACCAAACGCACTATCATCGATGGCAAAGGGTTGGCGGCACATTACTCGGCGTACGCAGGCGCCGAAGATCTGGACTCTACCGATATTCTTCAACGGTACGAGGCGTACGCGAAAGAAATGATTTGTCCCAAAGTTTTCTGAGGAACTCGTGTACCGGAGTAATGGATCGGTCACGCATCATTGATTCTTATGTCATCTATACAGACCAGATATAGGATAGTTATACCCTATTTATAGACTCCTTTTCCAAAATAGACAAACGAATCCGACTGTCGGGGTTAACCAGCATGGTCTAACAATTGGCATGTAAACCCAAAACCATATATCTAGAAACTGCTTCGATATTGAAGATCGGAGAGCTAAGGGGCAGGATCTGAATTCAGTCTTGTCCCTTGCAGATGCTGTGAGACATGGCTATGCATGAGCATCTCCAACGTGGCTCTCTGGGAAGCTGAGAGTGCATTAGCCTGCAGAGATTTCGACATTAGTAGACGCTTGCAGATGCGGAGGAAGGCATTACTACTTACATCATTTTTCAATAGCTCTTGAATAAGAACAACGATATTATCGCGATCCTTGGCTGATTTGAATTTGTCCGCTTCATCCGCCGAGTCAGAAGCAGGCGTGCTCATGGTCTCTTCCAATAACGGGTATAAGTCCAGCTTCTGCAGGCAGTGGAGAACGGCGGCAGTGCCATGTTTGCTCGAAGCCATCAAAGCCAAGGCGAACCAGCCCTCGCTCCTGACCACAGGCCATTGCGATTGAGCAATCATAGCACCAACTGGAAGCGCGACACCCTCGTGCATAGTGAACAGACGCTCAAGGAGAGTGCTAGCCTCGCTGTCCGCTTCGCGAGACTTTGGGACAATTGTGCGGCAAATTGAAGCTACGATCCGCCCAACCTCCGTTTTGATTGGTGTGGAGTCCGTTTTCTCACACAGAGAGAGTAACGATGAGAGATATGTCTGTTGGGAGGACGAGGAGTTCTCGCCAGTAGGAGCAAGTTCCAAGAGACGCGAAATGTTCGCAATCGATGAGATGATGACTTGCCGAACAATGCTTGTTGCAGCAAATTGGACTTGAGGAACCGTCTCGTATTCCCATAGACGTGAGACTGCAGGAATGATCCCAGCATCACCCAGACATTGTCGGTTATCGCCAGCTATAGCCAAGTTCTTCAGAATTCCAAGTGCGGAATGGAGAACCGCGCCTCTAGCATCAGATCTCAGAATCGATATCAACATAGTTTGTATGTTCATCTTCCGCACCATCGCTTCGCACACCGCGTCCGATCGTGCCAAGTTGCCCAGCATCACACATGAACAGATTTGAAGTTGGTCTTCCGTGGAAGATAGCCAATCTTTCAAGGTCTGAACGAGAGGAGACTCGAAGGGATATACCTCGGGGAATTTGGGTGATGCAGAGACTTCTGAAAGTGTTTGGTTGATCTTCAGCTGGAGCTGCGCCAACGCTTGGGTATCACCACTTGACGAAGGGTCTGCTTTGATATATAATGACTGTTTGAGCACGGACAACACTCGTTCAACCATCCGTTGACCAACACAAATATTCTGGAATCGTTCCTTGTCCAGATAGGTCATAAGACAATTAGCAAGGCATACAAATCGCGAGAGAGCAACTCCCTCCTCAGACAAAAGATCCAAGAGAAGTAGAATTGTCCCCCCTGGCGATTCTCGGATTCCTTGTTCTGCACATCGATAATGTTAGCATGAAACGCGGCTATGACAGGTAGATCCTTACCTTGCTCTGCGAGCAGCTCGATGAGTTCGTAAGAGAAGTCAAGAAGCGCCTCATTATCTTCGAGCACGCCATCCTTGATCAGTCTCAAAAGGATATATACTAGTTTGTTCGCAGCCAGTTGACTTTGGGCTGGCTCTGTATAACTGTTAGAACCCATAGCCTAATACTGGAAGATATACCGACCATAATCGATGCAGATGTTGTATATAACAGGAATCACGACATGCACAAGATCTGGGCTAAGACGGTTGAGAATAGCAGCTGTATAGTTATCCTTGACAACAAGGGCTCTGTTTTCATCTGGAGAAGGTCAAAATTACCGTAACTTCGGTCATTCATCAATGATGCAGCTTACCAGTGTCAGCACAGGAATTGCCGACCAACCGTAGAGCATGAAGGAGTACATCATTGTCATCAAACTCTCTCAAGGCGATGATCTGAAGGAAGAAATTCAAGATGCCAGCTCGCCCGTATGGGAGTCTCCAGGATGCTAAGCGGACGACAGTCAGTATCTTCCGATGATGAAACAGCCCAAGACCACGCACAGTTTCTACTCCCGTTTGCCAGAGCATCAGCTGCTAGCGCCAGATAACTCGACCGGCACTTCCAGAGTTCAATTAGAATGGTCTGCACTTCCTCGGAGCTCTCAGCACCGCCTGTAGCCTCTGCAAGCGCATCTTCTAAGCGCCGCAAAAGGGCCGCTTGCTCGTCAGCTGGGACCGAAGAAATTGTCTGCACCGGTAGAATTGACGGTCCTGGACTCAATTTTGACAATATCTGGCCCAATGAAGGACAGTCCATGTTCTTTTCTGCCTGGCTGGACGTCTCCTTCGCAAATTGATCTTCAGCATCAGGTCCAGTCGTTTGAACCACATCCAGCTTGCTGTCGGCGATCATATCTTCGAAAGCGGTTGCGTAAATAGCCTCTCCTGTCAATACGAGGTATACCGCAGACAGTACAGCAAGGCAAGAAGGCCTCGTCCTCAAGCAAGCGTGTCTGTACTTAAGAAAGCTGTCAGGAGATTGCCACCTTAATCCCTTTTTCGGGGCTATTTTTCTCGCTCTGGATGGCCCAGATGACCAAATAGGAAGCAGGACACTGAAGGACCGTGGATGTGTCGTACCCTTCGGTCTAAGTAAAGTCTACAATAATATCGATGATAGTCTGAGGTGGATCAGATCAAGACGAACCTGAGGTACCTAGCTAAGTGAGCTTCCGTCCGGGTTGTTCATACTGTAATTTATTATTACCATACAATCTCAGGTCCTCGGTTCAAGGCCTCTCTTCTCATAGAGCCTTTCGAGCCATAACAAAATGAAATATTGCCGGCTGTTCTTTAAGGCTCCTCCGATTGAGTGCAGAACGATCGGTTTGGTACTTTCTCTGATTAGTTGCGATTGTCCTCGAAACATAACAACCTCAGGTACAGTACCTAAGTGCTAGGTAGCGTTTCGGAGAACATAGCGGCCGCCCGTATCCAGCCAGTAAATGTAAGGTACCGAGAACTAAGGTACAGACAGATGCAATAAGTTAGGGAGATAAAGTAGACAACTCCACGGTGGCAGTTCGACCCTGAGTCCTTCATTCTTCCTGCTGTCTTCATTTCGTCTCATTTGCGCCTGGCTTGAACGCTCAATAATATACTCTCATTTAATATCCACCTATCTCTTTTTATCCCACGTCAACCACCACATTCCTTCACCATGACGCGCGCTCAGCAAACGCTCTCGATCCTCCTACTTGTGTCTTCTGTACGTGGCAGATTCCCGCTCCAAATGCCGAATTCTACTGATACCTGCCCCAATCTAGCTCTACCTCGTCCTATACCTGGGGCTCGTACCCCTGAACGAAACTGTCCAAAATGAAATTATCCCGGTTGTACGTTCCTCTGCCGCGGTTCCGCTCGCTGTTTACAGTTTGTCCAAGTTGCCCGCTGACACTTACGCGATTTGCTCACCAGCTTCCCTTCTACGGCCTAATATGTTTCGCCTGCTACCTGGGTGGCCGACTCGGTCTGGCCATCCTGACGTTCAACGACTGTCCCGAGGCACACCAGGAGTTGCAGAAGGAGATTGAGCAGGCGAGGGCCGACCTGCGCGGCAAGAATGTTGACGTTGACTAAGATGTATCCTTGTTGTGTTTGCTCGATGTTGCTTCCAGGTATTAGCAATCTGTTGGATATGTGCTTTCATCAGCTCAAGCTCTGCCTGTTCGCGCTTCTAACTAGATTGAAATGATGACTCCAGTACGCTCTCGCGCAAAGCTCGATACAAAGATGATGACATTTCGTTAGACTTTGGAGAGACTGGAGTGATAAGAGTCTATCTCCCGGGCTCGGTGATCTATGATATTTGGTCTAGAGAATCACACTGTCCCAAGTCGATCCATACTAGATTAAGCATGACATCGACCGAATAGACCAACGTCAAACAAGAATGCCTACCGATGCCTATGAGTCTTCTAGATTTCATGAACTTAGAATGAGAAATAACTTTTTCTTGTGTTTGATTCGTTCACGATCAAATATAAGTCAGACCTCCCATCACGGGCCTTGATATGCATTGCTTCCTCTGCCGGAGAGCCTCTCAAAACACCATTCATAAACGTGACATGTCCAACATGAACTTCATCAAGCTCGGTAAAGATAAAACAGAAAACTTTATATGTGCAAGCAAAATGAAAGAAAATATGCAAGGGTGCTAAAAAGCGGGCAATTTATGCAAAGCCAAATGTATGAAGCAATCATACAATGTAGTTTCTCGACCTGGAACCTTAAACAAGGGGGTTCTCCATGGCCAGTCTGTCGTGCTCTTCGATATCCCTGTTGTTGGAGTCTCCGTTAGTGACCGAGAAAACGAGGAAGGCGACATCAGTCCAGTACATACTTGGCTTCCCAGGGATAGCAGATCCACACATCTTCAGTTGTGACTGCGGCGTGATAACGGCCAGATTCTATCATATCCGCAGGCAACTCGCCCTTCTTCAACTTGTTCTTGTTCTAACGGAAAGTCAGCCAACGTCTCTGCTAAATCGCCTTTCTTAGAAAATTGACGATCAAGAACATACGTGAAGGACAAAGACGAAGAAGTTCGTCTTCTCGGCCTCACGGCCCAGCTGCTTCTGAGCAATCTCCACGTCCTTCTGCAGCTCACGGACTGCATACTCCAGGGTTGTCCGGGTGTCATCGACCTCGTCGACGATGAGGATGTTCTTGCCAATAAGATTGGCCATCTCGAGAGAACTGAGATCGAGCCATTGTGTCCGGGTCACCTTGGTTCCGGGAACCTCTTCGGGGTCACCACGACCCAAGTCCTCGTAGAGAGACAGACCGATAGCCTGAATGGGGATGTTGGGCTCGCCAGCACGCTTGAGGAAGGAGCTGATAGAAGGTTTTGATCAGCATGAATCTTTGAGCTAACTCTGGAACTGGTCGGCATACCGAAGGATACGAGCAGGAACGTAACCACCACCACCAATGGCAATCATAAGATTGGGCCGGAAGGTGTCCAGGATCTTCTCAGCGGAGGTCTGGCACAACTTGTGGACCTGCCAATTTAACCCGTCAGCGTACCGTCATTGACAAAAAGTGCAGAAGCACATTTGGTGTAGCTGGTCTGCAAGGTAATGGTGAGAATAAGACAGATGCAGATGCAGGTTGCACACGTGCGCCTTCTCCGAACATTGACTTTATCGTGCAATACCGTCGCAGCCATCCAATGATCAGGCGATCGAACAAACATACCTGGTTGTATGTCACATAGAATTTTTGCGACATGTTGGCGACGAGAGTTCTTCCGATCGACAGTTCAAAGAATGAAACGTGGAGGGGTAAAGTCTCGATGGAAGAAGATCAATGAGCGGACAATAGCTTCGAGGGATTTTTGTGCGAGATAAAATGAAAATGTACCTCAGGTATCCAGTAGAAGTAGAGAGGCAGAAAGCCAAGACATAAAAAAAAAAAAAAAAAAGGGCAAAACGGCCTGCGTCACGTCTGGGTGGTATCGCGCGAATCTGATCGATACCTAAACTGACGGGTAAAACCGTGGAAGTCAGGAAATTCTGGCACCATGCCACATGGGATTGAGGCAAACTTACCGCAAAAGGCTTGGTAGAAGCCATTTCAACCAATCAGGAGCGTACCATTGTGGGGGCCGGAGCAATAACTGCCTGTCAGAGACTAGCTCAGGGTAAAATAGCGAGCTTACCTGATTTCCATCAAGGCTTATGGTTGTTCAAACAAGCCATGGCTTATATCTACGTAGAAAGATACAGGTGCATAGCTGCAAATAATTGAAGAATGAGAGCAGGCTTAGTTAAACCTCCTGTGCCTCCATTTATCTCATTGTGATATGACAAACTTTCTGTGTCATAGTTCCGTTCAATTTCCATTTAAAAGGGTATCAAGCATGCAAAACGGTGCTGGATATTAAAATTGCGAGTCGTTGACGTCGGGTCGTAGATCCTGTGAAAGGACAAAAGCTCTCTCGATGGGGTGTATGAACTGCAGCCTCAAGATCCACAAACCCACGGCCACATTCCTTTTATCAGACAGGAGTCTGTTCACCAGGCGTCTCGGGCTTGATTCGAATAATCTCAAATCCGCCCTCATCCTTGTCCTCGCCCTTCTGTGGCCACATAATTTGCCGTAACACGATGGCGCGAATCATCATGTAAAAGACGAAGATATACATTAGGATGAGAGGAAAAACCATGGCACACCCTATGATCAGAATCGGCTTGCATGAGAAAGCGTTCCCAATAGCGAACGTGGCAGTGATCAAGGCAGTGTTGGGGAAGACAAACGAGAACCATGCCATTGAAAAATTCATTCGACCAGGGCCGATGGTCGACCAGTGAGCAAAAGAGGCAATAAAGAAGAAAAATATTGCCAGGCTAGGTACTTGTCAGTCGATTTGCTGAAGCATAAAATGATCATAGAAGCTCACCCCCAGAGCCACAGACAAGCGAAATTGACAACCACTTCGAGGATATTCGCAGCCAAGGCGCCGTTTCCCATAAAGTCATCAGGAAAGCATCGCTTTGCATGAGCAGCCATGGTCACAAGTCCTGAGACAGTGAAGGCACTGGGACCAACAGAGACAAACATGCCGGGGCGCACACTTTCTATAGGTAATTTCTGAGACATACAGCGATAGAGATAGGCGGCATAGACCGATAAACTGACTAGGAAGCCCGTTCCCTGTATGGTTGTTCCCCCAATGATGATAGGTAAGGCCCGAGAGGGTTCAAGTTTTGCGCTTAAGATCCCTGCATGAGGACCGATTATCAGCATAGGATACGCCGGGAAGATCCATATAGGGGTCATCTGGGCTATCGTAAACGTCTGAGTCGACCACCTAAGGCAAGGTGAGCATTCAATACCCTTTGTGTAACGAGGAGAAGAAATGTCACATACAATAGCAGATAGATACCGACAGAAAAGATCACTGCAAGAGCCGCATCGATCCAGAATAACACACCGACAGCATAGCTTAGCCAAGGTCCTGTAGCCTCTGGACCGTACTGAGAAATATTGATCAAGATTGTTCCAAATGAGACGATAGACGCAGGAACAAACAATGACTCTGTTGGATGCGTAAGTGATAATTTGAAGGTATATGGATGTAGGTAGAATCGCAGCAGCAGAATACACCATATTATAATGTATAGTGCTATGTTAAACAGGAAGACTATGATGCCGATCGTTTCCAGGCCGCGGAATTTATAAGGAACTATTTCTCAAGTCAGCATCCAGGGGAAAAAAGGCAAACAATGCAAGCTTACCGTTATATAAGGCATTTGCGATACCACCAGTGCTCATTGAAAGAGTAAAAAAGGCCCAAGTAAAGTGCCTGATTCGTTTCTTCCAGCTCAGTGACGCAGCTGAAGCATCAGTGTCTCTGCGAGAGAGCGGGACACTCTCATTGTTGTACTTGTAAAACGAATGATTGTGCAGTGCTTCTAACGCGGAAGATCGAGCCTGTTGGATAGCCCTTCCGGTCGTTGGGGAGAGTAATGACAACTCATTGCTATGCAGCACGCGCTCTTCCTGTGTCATTGCAATTGCGCCCACGACTGTAAGATCATGATTTGAAGCTCAGATATCTGCACTTCGCTGGAAGCATAGGAGTTGGTTTACTCGTGCTTGAATTCTTAGCTATGCTTGCCTGAGGAGACGGACACAAAAGTGTATTTGCTCACAAGGCATGAAAAAAGCTGGGTGAAAAAAAAGATGTGTGCAGTGATGAAGGCCAGAATTTAACTGATCGGCAAATGGGCGAAGAAATCGTCTATGCTTCAGTCTAAGGCCAATAGCCAGTGAAAGCCCTCCGTGGGAATCGAAACACATCGAGGATAGAGGTGACCTGGTGAATGGATCTGTTGGGTACCGGCACACAAGCATTTGATGGTGGGGAAGAGACCGATCGAATCAGATCATATGCCATTCCCTTAACTCAAGAGAATACCTGAAAGGTAGCAATCATCTTGCGTATGAGTGGATCGTTGTCATGCAATTTCACCCTAATTTCCAAAGCCACTGATTCAAACCAGCACTGCCAAGAACAACAAGTAGAACTGTGGATGCCTGAATGGCGGAAAGTGTTGGATGCCCCGCGTTGATCTGATATGTCATATAGATGGCCTTGTTTTGATGAGTTGCACTTCATGCGTCATGCCTGAAGGGGAACAATACTCCTATAACACCTGTTTACACATTACTGCAGATAATGATGAGAACTCAATAAGGTCAGATGAGAGCTGCGCATCAAGATTTCTCAGTATCATCCTAGCAAACTTGGACATCTGCGCCACAGCCGAAGTACCTAAGATACGTAAACGGCTAGTGGCCTTCCATGGCAGAATACATATCAGCCCTTATCCAAGCAACAGAAAAATATCAGTGGCCATTACTGTGTGCTTCTCTTGAAACAAATGGTAGACTGATATACATTATTGCAGAACAACCTATACAATTCGCGACAAATGGAACTTACGTTATTGGAAAGCTTTCTGAAATCCATTCAGATCGTCTAGGTATCCGTAGTGCTATTGGTGACCCCGTTATATAGTTAATGCTCGCCCTGGACATTTTAAGATAGGATACTTGAAAGTGCCTAGTAAGTAGTAAGGGATTTATATTATTACTTAGGTGCCCACATTTGGTGTTAACTTGAGGTTGTGACTTATTTTCACTAGTTATGACTAATTTATATTAGTAAGATAGCATAAATAATAGTTATTTAGTAGACTGAGACTAGATTAGGTTAAATAAGAAATATACTACTCTTATAACTTAATAAAACTTTAGTCTTCTTCTTATTTTAATATTATTCTATAACTATATTAATACTATTTTAGATTCTTTAATATCTTAAATAAAAATAATATTAATACTATAAGATAACCATAATCTATAGTAGTAAGATTATTTATAATCTAAAAGAAAGGTAAAGTGAAAGAAAAATAAAGATAAGATAAAAGATAAGTAAGTAAAAATTATAGTTAAGAATAATATAAAGATATTATTATTTAGTTTATTCTCTTACTATTATCTTAATTTATTCTTTCTATTTACTAACCTTAATTCTATTTACTTTACTTATTAATTCTATTTACTCTACTTATTAATTCTATTCACTCTACTTATTAATTCTTATTATTTACTAACCTTAACTATATTCATTCTGCTCATTAATAGTAGTAAATATTAAGAATTAAATATAAATTTATATATAATCTTATCTTCTAATTATAATATTACTATCTTTATTTTTCCTTCTTATATCTATCTTTCTTCTTATATCTATCTTCTTTTTTATATCTATCTTTCTCCTTATATCTATCTTCCTTCTTATATCTATCTTTAACTTAGAAACCCTTTTCTAGACCTAATAATAGTAAACACAGTAGATAAAGAGCCAGAGTTTAACTTTAACTTTATAGAGATACTAGATATAGCTAAGAAAGATATAGGACTAAAGGCTAAAAAGATTAAAAGTATAAAAAAGAAGTTATAAGATATATTAAATCTAGAGGATAATAGTAACTAGTTAGAATGGTTATAATCTACTATAGTAAGGCTATGGTAGGAGGAACTATAGAATAACTATTTATATAGAGTATAATTAAAGAAATATAGAAAGGGTATAAAAGATATATAGAACTATATTCTAAGTAGAGAGGCCTATAGAGTACTTAAGTATAGCTTATTATAATTAGATAAAGAGGATTAGGATTCTACTAATTATCTAGTAAGATTCTATTTAAACATTAAGAATAGGAACTTAATATTATAAGAGGGTATATTCTATAGTAAGAATTTTAGTAATAATCTAATAGATAAGATTATCTAGATATTAAAGAGATAATTATATAAAATCTATTCTTCTTTATATATTAATAAACTATATAGTGGTACTATAATTTTTAGAATAAAATAGTAAGGTAATATGCTCTAGGCCTAGTCTAAAAAAACCTTTTCTAGAAGTAATCTAATAGTCATCTAGGGGAGGGCATTAATCTAAAGAGAAAGGTAAAATTATCTAATAGAGAGTTAAAGACTAAAAAGATAAAGAATAATTATAATAGTACTAGATAAAGTACCCTAAGACTAAGTACCCTAGGACTAAGCACCTTAGGACTAAGCACCCTAGGACTAAGTACCTAAGGAGTAACTATATAAGGACTAAGTACCCTAGGACTAAGTATCTAAGGAGTAATTATATAAGAATAAATATTATAAGGTATATCTTTATAAGGTACTTTCTCTAGAGGAATAACTACCTAAGTAATAACTATATAAGTAATAACCTTCTATAAGGATAATAGTAAGGGATTAGATAATAATAATAAAGAGGATAATAATAATAATATTCTAAGTTTTACTATATTAATATAGAAGATAGAGATACTTAATCCTAGGTAAAAGATCCTCCTTAAAAAGAAGGCAGATATATTTAATATCTTAGAAATTTATTAGAAGTTTTACTATATTATTAAAGTATTAAAATATATTTAACTAGTACTAGTAGTAGCTACTACTAATATAATTATATTTACTAATAATAATATAGATCTAACCTTAGAGAAAAATATAGAATTTAAACTATCTTTAATTACTAATAATGATTCTAGGCTTGCATCTATATTTAATAGGTTAAAGTATATAGATATATTAGAGTTAGAAAGTAAGCTTAGCAGCTATATTAATACTTAAGATTTTTAATCTAGTATAATTATACTAATAGAAGAGAGCTTAGAGCAGTTTAGGCTATACTAAAAGGTTTTTAATAATCTATTATACTAGTATAATAACTATTAGGAGGTATATAATATTCTAAAGATTAAAAATATAGAAAAGCCTAGAATATAGTCTATAAACTATAGAATACTACTCTAATTCTAGCAACCTACTATAATTACTAGACTACTTAATATTTAGGCTAAAGGGAACCTAAGAGGTGCAGTACTAGGTAATATAATTAGACTTAGAAAGACCTAGAAGATAGTTAGCTTTATTTTAAAGATATATCCTTCTTAACTTAGCTAGAAAAGCCTTTTCTATACTAACCTATAGTAGTTATAGGAGGACTATAATAATATAGTAATTAAGATATAGAAGAGTAGTAGTATAATACCTTATAGATACCTCTTTCTTATTATTATCCTACCTAGTTTAATTATATAATAGGTGGCTAAGATTACTAAAATCTTATTAAAGCTCTAAGTCCTGGTCTACTATAGAGATATTTATAGAGGGAATTTATTTAGTATATTAATAATTAATAAGAGATTATTAACTAGTTATAACTTATTTAATAATAAATTAGCTAATAGGTGTATAGTTATTATAATAAGTTACTAGATACTAAACTCTTAATATAGGCTAGCTATAGTTAAGACTTAGATAATAAATAAGTAGATATAGTTTTAAGAACTAATACTATTAGTTCCTACTAAGTTCCCCTATAATCTTAGGGGTTATTTTACTATAGTTATTCTTAATAAAGTATATATACTATATAATATAGTATTAAATTAATTAAGAGTAGTTACTTAGTTAAGAGCTAATTTTTACCTCCTACTCTTAGCTACTTTAATCTTTAATTCTATTAAGGATTTCAGAGGCTATATACCCTTTCTTTTTACTAGTCTATTACTCTAGAGCATAGTAGATTAGAAAGCATTAGAAATTAATAATAATACTAATATATTTAATCTACTAGATAATTACCTAGGGAAGAGTCTTTACTATATTATAGAGGCTATTAAGAAATATATCCTACTCCTATTAGTAGTACTATCTATAGCTAGTAGTAGGCTTTAAACTATCCTTACTAAGTTAATAATTTAGTATACTCTATTATTATATATTTCTTTTAATTTAATAATTAATATTAGTGCTAATATACCCCCCCTATAATATAAGGTTATAGAAGTAACTTTTAATAATATTAAGATAGAGGAGTATAAGAAGTTTTTACTTCTTTATAAGAGAGGACTATTTATCTAAAGTTAGCTAGACCCTAATAAGTATATATAGAATATAAAGAAGCTTTATAAGCTAGTCCTTCTTACCTTTTAACTTAGATTTTATTTTATTAAGTTAGTACTAAAAGTAGAGAGTATTCTAATAATCTATTTAAAATTATATACTAGATATATTACTAAGGGGTTTATAAAAGAAATAAAGGATAGTACTACTATTAATAAAAAAACCCTTTAATATTTTTTTAAGACTATAAAAGATAATATAGCTCTAAGAAGAATACTCCTCCTTAAGTTTCTACTTAGGGGATTACTAAAGCTTAGATTAATAATTAGTATCTTATAGGATTAGGTCCTTATTCACTATAAAAAGATAATTATATAGATAATATTTCTTACTAAATAAGTATTTATTAGGGCAGCCCTAGTTAAGGCTAATATTAATATAAAAGTCTTCTATACCTTACTTAGCTTTATAGAATATGCTTCACTGATCTATAAGTTTATAATAGAGTAGGATAAGTATATAGTCTTAATTTATTTATATTCTATTAATACTATAGGTTTAAACCTATAATAGCTATATTAGAATATGCATCTCTTTTCTAAGGGAATATTAAAAAATATTATTAATTAAGTAATTAGTTATATCTACTAGTTTAGTTAGTAAAAGGTGGTTCTTATCTATGACTACTAGGTAGAAAAGTTATTTAATATAACCCTTATTCTAAGAAATAAGATAAAAGTAATCCCTGCCCTGATAGTGTAGATGAGGGGTGGAGAATTCTTAGTAGAGATAAGGGATAACTAATTAGTTAAAGGGCTATCTCTTAGAGATAAATAGATAATTTAAAATAGTAAGGTATACTGCCTATAACTAGATAAGTAGTCTTAAACTAAGGATAAGATAAATCTAGATAATATTCTTTCTATATTTATTAACCTTATGATATTATAGTGATTGCATTCATCTAGGCTAAGGTAGAGGTAGAGATAGAGGTAGAGATAAGATACTTACTAACTAGTAAGTATCCTACTAAAGAAGCCTATAAAGCTAATAAAGCTATAGAGATTAAAGCCCTAGTAGCTAGAGTTAATATTTATTATTCTATTAATAACTAGTATAAGGTTAAGGCTAGAAAAGGCTTTCCTAGCCACCCTATAGTACTATAGTTTTTATTAGTTATATTCTAGCATAGCATGTATAGGGGGAGTTATTTCTCTATAAGAAATAGTAYTAGRAGTAGAGGRTATTAAYCTATAGTTATTTTTTYCTCTTAYTAGCTAATARAATATATTATTAAGAGTAGCCTAGTCTAGATTCTAATTTCTCTTATACTTAATACTTAGAAGTAATTTATTCTTACTACCTTATAAATTATAGCTTCTTAAGGAAACCTATTACCTAGTAGGATATAGACCTAGGGTTATATAAATTAATATATCTAGGGAATAACTTAGAGTTAACTATTAATATAGTCTAGTAATATTATCTCTCCTTATATTCTTTATTATTTACTAAATCATTGCCTAGTAGATATTAGTTCATAATTATCATAGTAAACTAGTTTAATATATCTAGATGCTAGTACTATTCTTGATAAGGATGACTTAGAATATATAGAACTATATACTAGCTATAGGGTAAGGGTACTATCCCTTCTATATTACTATTTAGAATATTAAATTAATATTATTCTTATTTATGTAGGGATTAAAATATAAATCCTAAGCCTAACTACACCTATAATTATAAAGATATTATAGAATTAACCCTTCTCCTATTTTAAGTAGAATAATTCATACCTATTAACTATTATCTAGTTATCTTATTACTCTAGTATTAAACAGTCCCTCTAGAAATATTAAGCCTAATAATTTAGCTAGTAGACTTTTAGATTATAGGCCTATTCACCCTCTTACTTAGCCTTAGGCTAATAATTAGAACCTATTATCTAAGACTTTATTACTATTAAATATAGATATTAAGATAATAAATTAGTTTATATTATATACTCTTTCTATTTTATTAACTCCTTTCTTAGGCTTAGGTGCCCTACTAGCCTTAACTCTAAATATATAAAGGATAGAATCATCCCTATTAGTTAATATTATAATAGTATAAGAGATATCCTATAATACTTTTTTCCATCTTAATTAACTAGCTTATTAATAGTTTATTATAAACTTAGATAATTACTATACTAAAGTTATTATCCATCATGCCTTTCCCTTAATTTTAGCTAATTATAAATAGTTCTAGGAAGCTCTTCTAAAGGTATAGGATCTTTTTAAGACTTAGAAGAATAGAATCTTAAATAATACTTAAATAATCTTTAAAGATATAGCTATTAAGGAAGGCCTGGAAGGACTCTAATAATTAAGAACTCTATAAGATCTAGGCAGCCTATTAACTAAGAGGTTTTAATAATCCTAGCTTAATAATATATTTAGCTAGGTAATAGAGGTAGTTAATTTTAATAACTATTCTTATAGTAGGCTCTAGTAGGTATAATATAAGTATAAAATAATTACTATATATTTTAATACTAATACTTAATCTAGATGCATGCATCTAACTAATATCTTAAATATAGTTATATATACTATATAGATAATATTAGTAATATAATATAGAGTTATATAAGTATAACTATAAGTTACTTCTATAGATATTTAATAGCCTATATACTTAGTTTTCTAATATATAATTCATAACTAATAATTTCCCTATTTATACTAAACCTTTAACCCATTGCAGATGACGGCGCTAGATTATTAATATAGTAGATAAGAGTAATAGAGAAGTAGGTAATATAGAATTAGATAATAATAAAGCTAATTAATTTAATAAATCTTATTTAGGGGAGGATAGGGATTTAGATTTAATATAGCTTTATAGTATAGTAGGGTGTTCTAGCTACTTAACTAATAATCTTAAAATCTAATAAGTATTTATATAATTATAGATATTCTTATAGGTCTATATACTATACTATTTTAATAGTTTAATTCTCTATTTCTTAAAA